>NW_010229997.1:0-16853 GCF_000690775.1 Eurypyga helias | reverse complement strand
GGCCCCGAGGGCCGTCCCGGGGAGGGGGTTACTCCTGTGCCGTGTTTATCCGGGAGAGCACTCGCTGTGCGCTGGAGGAGAGCCGGGATTCGGGATGGGGATGTGCGCCGGGGCGCCGTGTGCCGCGGCGGGGGTCCGCGGGGGGGGGGCGGGGGGGTTTTTTTCGCGTTCGCTCGGGGTCTCCGGAGCAAACACGGCCTGATCCCTGGGATGGCACCCCTGGCACTCCAGCCCACTTAATCAAACAGTTTTTCCAGGGTTTCTGCGTGTGATTTTGTTGATCTAAATAGTAAAAGATTGCTAACATGACTTTTTTTAAAAATTAATTAAGGTCCCATGAAAATCTATTTAATCTTTTGTTTCCTTGCTAGATTTTTTTTCCAGCTTCATAACGATTAAAATAGGTTTAATTGCCCAGCTCCAGATACGAAACTTACGCTCCCTACAAAATAACGCCTAGTAATGATGATACGGTCCTTGATGTGCCAACACTTCCTGCTTCTAGACCAGCAGCTGGGAATTTAAGTGAGAACACTTCGGCAGAAATACCACGGATCTGAAAAGTAACTAGACTCAAGCAACAGCAAGAAATAGGTTATGTACAAATCTTGCTGTTTGCAGGAAAAAAAACCCCATTTTAGCAATGTTGCTGACACTGGGGTACAGCCGAGGTTAACAGTATATGAGATGTTAATGTCACCAGGCTGTTTCCTTTTCCACCGCAGCACTTAGCGTTTCAAATACCTCTGGGATAAATAAAGATCTGTATTACGTTAACTTAAAGTCAGCCATACTATTTTTACCAATTCCACAGAGATGTCCCAGCAGAGCCCTGTTTTGCTTCCGATTCTCCATGGTAGGCAGCTCTGAACTACCCAGCAACAGGGTCTCTGCCTTAGGGATCTGGGTCCGAACGGGGCATTTCGAAAGAATATTTCCACGCTGTGTGCCCCAAATCATTTGGCCTTGTGTAAGGACATGAGGCTGGAATCCAACCCTCTTCCATCACTTCTGGATCATTCCTTCCCTAACAACTTGGTCTTCATTGCTGAAAGTAGTCTTACAATATCATTTTTCTAGTTTTACACAGTTGTTATTATTCCTACGTCTGTATGCAAACAGGAAGATAAAGCATTTCTTCTGCATACCACCGAGGTATTCCAAGCAGTGGTAAATTTATTGTACTCCTTCAGCTTAAACTCAACATGAGAACGAGGCACCAGGGATCTGAAGGTGTGTTTTGGAAAGCAATGTCACGAGTTAACATTAAGGTGATAGAATTACTTGAAAAGGCTCCCTGCCACCTGCATTCGAGTGGGTGTTCATGTCTGTAAGTGACCTTTTTTTCACTGAAAAATACTTTTTATAGGCAGATGGCAGATTATAACTGGGGACAGGAGTCTGAATTTAGCCTAAGCAGTACTGACCCAAATGAAAACTTGGTTAGACTGCTGGAATACTACAAATTGACAGTTATTTAAGAAGGTTTCTCAAATAAAAATAAATTTAACATATGGGGCAATCTGTTCCATCCCAGTTGGAGACATCACGTCCTATCCATTAGAAGCAGAAAATAAATGTTAGTTCAGCATAAGTCACTCTTGCAACATCCTAATCTAGTTCAGAGAGTGAATTATGATCTTGCCTTACTGTGCAAACACCTTTAATATTGGTTCATTGTGTTACTGGTTTTTTTGCCCCTCTAACTTTTTAACTCTCATTTTCCTGTGCGACTTGATACAAGGTTGAAAGTCCTTTGGGAGAGAAATTGTTTGGTTTTGCATAGTACCTCTTTAATGTCTAACACAGCAGGACTTCTCAGTATCACTGCAGTCTCAACAGATGAAAACATGGAAGGTTTCTGGAGAAGTAGTCAGACTTGTACTGAAAATGCTGTACAGGTTTGTTTGTCTCCTACTGGACTGTGCCAGTGATGTCAATGGGTCTATTGAACCTAAAATAAGTACAATCAGAAATATACATTAATATCATAGAATGGTTTGGGTTGGAAGGGACCTCAAAGACCACCCAGTTCCAACCCCCCTGCCATGGGCAGGGACACCTTCCACTAGACCACGTTGCTCAAAGCCTCATCCAGCCTGGCCTTGGACACTTCCAGGGATCACTTCCACATCCACAGCTTCTCTGGGCAACCTGTCCCAGTGCCTCACCACCCTCTCCGGGAAGAACTTCTTCCTGATATCCAATCTAAACCTCCCCACTTTTAATTTAAACCCATTACCCCTTGTCCTGTCACTACAGGCCCTTGTAAAAAGTATCCCCACCATGTTTTACCTAGTATGGATTTCATGTACAGGAGTACCTCTTATAGGGCATACTGGTATTTTATTTATTTCCTGTTCACTAGTAAGAGTTTCATTCTCATTACCTTAAAAAAACAAACCAAGGAATTATTAGAAAAAGAAAGGAGAGCAAACGCAAAATTCTTTCTTTGCATTTTCATATGCTTTCCCATTCATGTTGTGCTATTTCTTGACTATTATATGCAGTTTTCTTTCTTTCCCAAAAATAGCTGTACAAAGTTGGCTGCAAAGAAGGGCCACTGAGCTGATTAAGGATAAGCTTGCTTCCATTGAAAGAAAGACCAACTGAGTCATGATTCTTCAGCCTGAAGGTAAGGAGGCTGAGGGAATGTTATGATAAAAGTCTGTAATATCCTAAGCTGGCATCGTGAGCTTGAACAGGCCATGTTTATTCACAATCCCTCCCTCTTCCAGACCAAGGTGGCAACACATCCTATGTCTAGAGGCTGGTTTGGAAGAAATAAAGGGAAATAAAATAGATGGATAAACTGCAGAACGCATTGCACAAGAAGACACGAGTGTCAGAAGTTCACGCTTATTCAGAATCTATCATATATTTGCAGAATTAAAAAATATCCAGGTTTTTAAGCACAGTGGTACTATTCCTGACCCGAGGAAAAATGCACTCACTGGAGGAGTTTACTGGGGAAATATCAGCATGTATATCCTATGTTCTGTTCTAGCTGCATAGGTATGTGCTGCTGGCCACTGTCAGAGACAAGATGATGGGTGAGTGAGACATTTGATCTGAGATGGAACAGCAGTTAAGGGTCTGTCATGTCACATGGCAGCGTGATTTGCCCATCTTGTGTCTTCAATCTTTACAACTCTCATTTTTACTTCATCACTGAAGTGACGATTTGTAGCCTGTTGTTGAGAGCCTCTGACTCTACACACCTTTGTGTAATTCATGTAAATTAAATTGCAATTAGAAAACCTCGTTCGTGCCCACACATTTTGTGTAGTAATAAGCAACCTGCCTATAGCAACTCAGTGGCCAAAATGTCACTGAAAGCTCAGAGGTCTCTCATATGCAAATGTTTAGTGAGCAGTGCCAGTGATTTAGCTTTGGACTTGAGACGTTTTGATGACCTGTTGTCTCAACGTTAGCAGCAACGATGCTACTTTTTTAGCTTTTTTAACAAAGCAAGTGTGCAGTATGTGCTTCTGGCTAGTGTTTTCTTGTGCAGACTAGATACTTGCGTAATTGTGCATGTAACACGTAGAGATGCACAACTGCTACTAACAGACCAGCCCTGGTGAGTACAGCCATCACAGACGAATTTGTACACACCTTTTAGCTAGTTTCTCATCTCATAGTCTAGTTTGAGTGGCTCCGAAGCATGAAGTTTTAAAATGGTACTTTAGTTACTTTGACAGTTACAACTGCGGATGATCTATGTGTTTGAATTCTTCCACGTTTCTCACTTCTTTGCCTGAATCCTCTTCTCCGGTGGGGTTGAAACCAGCAAAGTTCTGAAGTCACACTGTTGTGTTCTTGTCTAAAGGCTAGTCAACAGTTATCAGGACAGAGGCTATGCACGAGGAGATTAACCCCAGTGGTTTCCTTGCCTTGCATCCAGGTTCACTTGCTGCTGATATCAGACTGTCCTTGCGAGTTCAAAGCTGGGAAGAGAGGGGTTGTTTCTTTCCAGTAGCAAATGTCAGAAATCCAAGTCTTCTCTCACTTTCATTCTGGGATGCCTTTTTCCTGAATCTGATTTGAGGTTTCTCCTTCTCCCTTTTTTCTTCTCCTTTTGAATGGCCACTTATATGGGATACCAGCTATATCTCACTTGGCAGAAAGTTGAACCAAAGCTCCTGACCTCTTTTGGTGAGGTTTGCTTGTATTTTCCCTCCTCTTTATCTTCTACCCTTCATTCCTCTCCTGGTTTGATGAGGAGGGGAAAAATCCATTTTCAGGAGCAGCAAAATGCAGACCACAGATTATTTCTACTCCAATCCTGGCAACACAGGCTGTGAGGGCCTGATTTGGCGTGTCGAGAGAGACCTGACCTCTCCTGGAAAGTGTTGCAGTCCCTCGCCTCTTTCACTAACACCTACACATGAACCAGACTAAGGTAACTTGCCAGCAGTGCTGTCAGGAGCACATTTTATGTAGAGTTTATAAGTCCAATGCAAATCACACTTTTCACCCCTCAGTTTCCTCCTCTTTCTTTCTCATCTAGGAGCTGCTGTACAGTAGGTGGCTATCCCTGGCTGAGCCGTAATCCTGGAAGTTTTTTTCTGACTTGACTTGCTTTACAAAGTTAAAAAGAGAACATCACTATTTATAAGCACATTATGTAAACATTAGCAACAGAGGTCCAGCTGCTTAGCATTCAATTAATTTGGTTCAGTCAATATTGCATGGTACATAGTTTTGTCTGCTTGTATTGTAAACACATCTTGCCCTTGAGCACTTATTTCATTTGACTAATTAAGATCTACTTCTAAGTGCTCTCATTTTGTTGCCAGGCAGACTTTCCCAATTTTAGATACAGCTGTTGTACTCAGTGAAAAAGGCATTTGAAATCCAGGTCCATCTGGTTTGTGCTCCAGCAGGTCAGGCCAGAACCTGCTCTTGTTTAAGGCAGTAGGGTCTCTGCTTTCAACAGGACTCGGGTTGCAGATGAATGTTTCTCACATATGCCAGCATGGCTTATGCAAGGACACCTTTTTTCTATGCAGTGTTGTGTTCCCCTGTCTGAGATGGTGAAAACCCTTTTAAAATTTTAATTGCTTAGTTTAAGTGCATAAATTCTGCAGAAAAGTAAATACGGAGGCAAGTATGAGGCTTTTTAGATAAACAAGAAGAATGAAGTTTTCATGGTGGTCTCACTGTTCTGACTCTAAGTAGCTGAACTTTCAATTCATGAACAACTGTGGTAAGATTTAGTTATACTGAGCTACGTGAAAATTTGTGTTCAGACAAAATGAAGAATAATTGAGTTAAAAAAGTACTTTCTTAGACAAAATTAATTTCAAATAAAAATGCCAACTATTTTGATTTTGAAAATGAAATATTGACTCTTCTTAGAAAATGTTTTACAACGCACTTGTACTGTGCGTGTATTTCACTTTTTCTGTATGCATATTTTGCCAAAAGACTTGCACATTACTGAATTCATATACTTCAAAGGAAAAAGCCTTGCCTGAAAAATACCATGTGGTTCTTTGTGATATTGTTACACGATCGTAAAAGGAAATTTAGATTTGAGTGTTGTTTTAAAACTGTCACTGGTCTGCTTTACTTCCGTAAGCACATATTTACACAAGCACATATTTACATAAGCACAGACTGCAAAGAAATAGGAGCAAGAAAGTCCTACGAAGAACCAAAACTTAGGGAAAAGTGTACCCAGATCTCTGCTTGGTAATAGATTTATAGCTGTAACAGGAAAAAAGAACCAGGAGCTTCAGACTGAATTCTGGTTTTGGTTCTACAGAAATGACTTCCATTGCTTAAAAAAGCTGGGATGGCTTCTCCTGAGAAAATTTACTGCTGCTAAAGCACTGAGATAAGCCAGCATCATTTTAAACACCATGACACATGTCACAGTCCACAGCTGCCCTAAGCAGTGCAAGCTACTTGCATTTTTTGGGCTGCCTGTGTTGCTGAGACTGAATTTGTGCTAGCAATGATTAGGAATAAAATAGCAAAACTACGGTAGAAAATAGCAAAATTCTGTTACTACTACGAAAATATACACCTCTCTTCCTCCATAGACTTTAATACTATACAAACTCAAGCCTTCTCCATTTTGTAGGGAGACCTGAAGTGCATAAAGGGGAAGAACAGAAGGAATATAGTGTAGTTTACCAACATGTTGTGTTATTAATTTCACCTTGGCAAATCAATGATAAGCCAAAGACAGGGATATGTAGAGAAATGTTTGGCCTTACTAGTCTGATATTACTGTACAGACTGGGCTGAAAATCAGCATTAGCATGTTGCGTGTTCCCTTGGGCAATGAACAGGCTGGATTCAGGAGCCAAGTACAGTCCTGCACCAAGGAGATGAATGGCTTCTTGGACACCAAGACATCTGTGATAATGCCATGGTTGCCATTTTTCCTTAAGCACTAAAGAATGAGTAGGGAATTTTCGTGGCTAAAAGCGTAGGCTAAAGTCAAGGAACAGGCTTTTCAAGTGGTTGATGTACAGTCTGCTTAGTATCCTCAGTTTTGTGTGGAGGCAGACGTGTGTCACATGCTCATTAGTGGACTAATAGGAGGTGTTAATGGAGGGACAGGCAACTCTCCAGAGAGAAGGTCCAAGGTCTTACAATCAAAGGATGCTGAATAATTTTCTGTGTGCATCATCTTGTTGATACAAATTCCTGCCCATGGCAAGTGTGTAAGATATTTGAATTATGGGTTCTGTTACTTTGACCCTAACTGTGAATTCAAATAAGGCTGTCATGGTCTGTGTGGTTTGGATTAGAAATGGTAATATGTTAAAGAACTGTGTGTTTTCTCAGGAAGAACTCTCCATAGGTAATTTACTGCTCACTTGCACTTACAGGATATAAATGAATGAGGATGGAGACAGATTGCTGAGGAGATTAACCATATATTCTGAGTTAAAAGTAAGTCATTGAGGGTATTAGCCAAAATTGTACCTCACCAGCAAGAACAGATATACTGGACAGCAATCCAGCAACCTTTAGGTGCTGCTTCATTCGCTCAGATCTGTACTTAGAGTTACTATGCAGCCCTTCCATTTTCCCTGGCCATCAGCACTATGGCTATGCAGCCCCGACCCTGGCATCCAGTGTCTCGCGTGAAATGAATCATGGTCCAGTTCTGTGTCCACCTACATGCTGATGGACAGTTGTCCCTTTTACAAACCAGGCTTGCACTCCAGTGGTAACAGGGATTTGAAAGACTGATGGAGACCAACTGCACGTCTCTGCACAGATGGTCAGAGAGATCTGGGCTGGCAGCCTGGGAAACTTGATGCTGCTATTTCCATAGAAGCCTGATGAACTGTGGGCTGCCAATCACCGGAAAAGATAAATTCCGTGAAAAACAGTATCAACATGAATAAACTCTTCAAACACAACTGAAATGCTCAATGTTTTCTGACAGAGAATCTCTCAAGATCTATAATATCTCTAAACTCAGATGCATTTGGGGTAAGGCCTCATTCTCACAAATTGAAGTGGGAGTAGCAGAAACTTCCGATTTGTTCTGGGTTTTGTTTGTTTTATATGGCAATTCACACCTTGGCAGAAGACAAGTAAATATATAAACTGTACTTATGGCTGTAACATCCTAGGACAACTGCATTATCTCAAAGCACAATATGCCAGCTCTTCCAAAAATGTGGTATGACCAGGTGCAGAGATTATTTTTCCTGCTGCTCTGACTGCAGCAATACAAACACAGTTAAGAGCACAGCTGTTTCCAGGGAAATCAACCCATCCTCTACATGAACCTTCATTTTTGTAGAGCAAGCCCAGCTTTACCTTTTGCTGTTTCCCTGGCCTGGGGGCTGTTAGGGGCTGCAGACTGAGATCTGGTGAGGCTGTGCTGGGACACAACTTGGCCCCAGCTCTGCGGTCACCAAAGGACAGCCTGGGCCCTGTGGCGGTACCTCCGAGTCTACTGAGATGGCACTAAAATGGGAAGAGCAGTTGGTGAGAATAACTCTGCATTCCTCTGTGTGCAGCAGAAGAATGCTTAAGGTATACCTGATAGGTGACTTGGCTAATTTCATGTTCTTATGCACTGAAATCGTTGGGTGTCAAGTATTTGCTATTAAAATTTATGCATCCATAATAGAGACAAGCTATCCATCTTTTTGAAAATAAAAGGGGGAAGTCATCTAGACTATACTGTCAGCATCTGAGCAACTTCTAAATTTGTGTGCAGTGTAAAAATGCATTGTGAAAGTGAAATAACTGGTTTATAGTCATTTGGGGAAAGAAATCTTTTCAACGTGTGGAAACAGAGCAGCCGCTGTGGCTTAGCACCAGTGTACTGTGAAGAATGAATTATCAGTGACTTAGCGACTGACTTAAAAGATGAGCAGTAAGGAACAACTTAATCTGAGCCAAAAATGCATTTTAAATTTTAATGTGGGAAAAAAAGAAACATACAGTCCTATTTGGCTAATTTCTCAGTTTCAGTCTCAACAAGCTATTTGTGAATCTGTCTCTCAGACCATCTGAAAAACAACTTGCTCAGCGCCACAGCTCTGTGCTAGTCTTTCGGTCCCTGTGGTGTTGAAATCTGCTGCTGTGGATGCTCACGCCGTAACTTCAAAGCCACTCCTGTTTTGCTGCCAGCACGTTCTCTGCAGCTCAGAAGGGTGGTGTTTCAGCTGTGTCAGAAGTTAATGTGGATCTGGAGATCGCTGCGTGCGTGCAGACTCCATGGGCGATCCTTCTGAGCGTGAATTTGCAGTGACACAAGCTCAGTGTCTATTCTGCAGAGGGTATACACAGTGACCCGAAGTGTGTTATGTGAGTGTTTTTAGAAAGTATTAAAGCGTGTTTCAAATTGCAAAATGTGTTGCCCAGAGAGTAGTCACTTAGCTGTCCCCATGGGCAGTATATGGGATCGCACCAGCAGCCTGTGTGCGCTGATCTCCATCCCTGCTCTTGCTGGGATGGTTCCTATGGTACCATCTTACCTGTTTTAGGAGAGTGCTGTCATGAAGTGTGCTTTTCTGGTTTTCTGATGTCAGCCATGCTTTTGCTAGGGTTTGTGGGAGATGGTTGCTGGAATATGGCGTTCGATCCATGGCACAGCCCTTGTGAAATAAGGCCTTTTGTGCATTTCATAGAGCAGGCAGCAATGGGAATACAGAAGGTGGCATGGATGGAAACCCACCTGCACACTGGTGAATTGTGAATGCTGTCAACTGGATGGAATGCTAAGAACCTCCTATCACTTAGAGCTGGCAGATTAAGTGATTAAATTTTCTGGGCAGGCAGAAACTCCCCTGCCTTTTGCATTCAGATAGTTAATCTCAGAAAGATCCCACTGTTTGTGTCATCTGAGTTTTGGAACAGATACCTCGCTCCCTCTATTCATAGTCCACCAAGTTTGAAAGAAATTTAAGGTTGAGTAGGTATTTTAGAGCAGTTAAAGGAATTGGCCTGAAGCAGAAGAGAACTCTTATTCCCAACGCTGCACTGTAATAACCAGGCAAGTCAAAACCAAGCTTTTTTCCCCCAGGGTTTGCAAGGCCTGTGGGAAGCGACACATGCCAGGACACGAGTTTATGGCTGACACATCTCGGGGGAGCAGGGGGAGTCTGACAGGCAGCTGAGTGAGAGAAGCTCATCATCTACAGATGTGGAGGAACCTAAGCAACTGGGCGGGGTCGGAGCTGCCCTCATGAGAAACATCAGGAAGGCATAGAGTTGAGTGTCCTTCCAGCCTTTTTTTTTAACTGGGAAGGGGCCTTGCAACTGTTTTTTAGAATAGTCTGAGAAATGAGCTCCTTTGGGAGGGGAGAAATTATGCCTTCTGTGGATGCAATTTGATACGCTTGGTGAGAAGAAGCAGGATGAGACCAGATGCCCTTTTAGTGGTTTTGAATACTTTAGGGAAAAGACATGAGTGGATCCAGGGCAAAGCTCCTGCTGCCTCAGGTACCAGCGCAGTCATATTCATTAGTGAATTTTTATTGCCAGGCATGAATAAATTACTAGGTATCTGGTGCCTGCAGACAGGCAAAGGAAAAGCTGTCTGGGAAAGCTTGGATTTAAGACAGATTTTTCATCTCTAATAAAAATAGCCCTTTTTGCTTGAGGTGTAGGTTCTTACATCCTTGGTAGTTCAAATGCAATCATACCCTGGATCAATGCAATCTTGTCTCAAGCAGAGCGCTGTGATAAATGTTCAAATCTCATTCTGTCAGACCACTCCGTGCCAACAGAGGTGATAATGAATGTTTAGGTATGAACACAGTTGTTTTTTCTTTCTGGCAACAAACCATGTAGAGGTTCAAGTGGAGAATTTTATTGATTCACTGCAATATCGCTTTAAGTTGGTAATGCTTTCATCAAAGCATTACATATATCTAGTGTTAGGTCTATTTCTATATGAAGCAGGGACAGCCATAAAAACAATAGAGTCAAGGCAGAATTGCCATTTTCCATACTATAGCTGACTAAATAAACCTTCCTCTTTTCCCCAGCTTGCCCTGTTCAGGCTTCTGTGGGCTTGTTCAGTTCACCCACACAAATGCAATGGTTTTTAGGAGTGCTGCTGACAGGGCTAACACATGGTTCAGTGTTGCAGTGTTGATCCCTGAATCATGCTGCAGCATTACGGTTGTCATAGAGACGCAGATTGTTGAGACCAAAGGGACAGTTCTGACAATCTATTCAGACCTGTTGTAAAATATATAGTAGCTTGCCAAAAAGTAAATAACATTGCCAAATCTAGCGCAGCCTGGCCCTCCCTCTCCTGTGACAGTGAAACACGTTGAACTTAAGTTTGGGGGATGCTGGAAGAGCAACCCCAAATGGGGATTTAATTTATTGTCAGAGTGGTGCTGTCGGCACATAATTTTTTTCTGCTGAGTGAAAGCCAGGTGCAAGTATAGTCACAAGGTCACAGCGTGCTCGTGATGCTGGTGACTTCAAAGGGACAAAGGATATTAGTGTATATATCAACAGTATCCCATCTTATCTTCTAGGTGGTGCGGTGAGGTCAGCGCTTGTATTTGTAATGCAGGATGCTAGAGTGGGGAAGCTGTGCGCAGTCAGAAGTCTCTGACAGACAAGTGCTGTGTGCTTTACCTGCAGCAGTTTGATGCTGCTATCCCTGTTTTTTTTGCCTCCTCCTTCTGCCTGCTCCTTTATCAGCTGTGTGTCTGCATCTCACCCATGCCACAGCTGCTGCCGGGGACAGCGGGCTGTGCCAAGGCACTGGGTTGTGAACTGCCATAGCAGTTGTAGCCCTCGCCAGAGGCTACCTGGTACAGCAGAACTAAACAGCTGGGGGATTTAATGTCTTAAATTGCCAAGCTGACATCCATCAGAGCTCACGTGAGTGCTAAGCAGTCTGGGTAACCTCCAGCCAAGTATTAAGTCTCCTCTAGCCCAGTATATGCTAATCTGTGAGAAATGGATTGTTACAGATCCCAGCTCTGCTGATGAAGCAGTTCCAGTTATAAAATCCCTTGATTTTATACACAGAAGTTTCCAGTGGCCACGATGTTATTAGACACTGAAACAGGTGTAAAGCCTCTGATATGGTCTCCCCATCTGCCGCTGCAGAATTTGGAAGGTGAACTGCTTGAAGCAAAGCTGTGAAAATGTGTGTGAAGGAACACGTGCAGCAAAACACTCTGCTTCTCCTAAACATATACATTTCTCTGGTTGTCAGCTGTGCATACATAGCTTCTGCAGTCCTGTAAGATAGCTTCGGGAAAGCTGGAAATGTAATTTTTTAATGAAAATAAGCTGCTGGCTCGATATAAACATGTATTATCCCTGTGTTGGCTGCTCTGCTCAATAGGGCAGCGTTTGATTCTTTGTGCTCTTTTTCCATTCCAGTGTAGCACAGTTGTTTTGCTGCTATTTGCAGCCTTAAATTAGTCACCGGTAAGCATTATTAAGGAACAGTTCTTAGTACTTTCGGTATTTAGGGATTGTCTTTGGCTAATTTCCACAGCATCCCTGTGAGGTGTAATGACTCACTGCCTTTCTGTTCACAAATAGTGCTATGTCCATCTACTCTTTGAGTAACTTAAGAGCAATGCGTCTGTGGGACTGCCTGTTCCTTCTGCAGCAGAAGTAAATCTCCCTTAAAAACAGGGGAACTCAGGAGAGGGCCAGGTTGTGTGTGCTGCAGTGCTGGGGTGCTCTGGCACTGGTACAGAGCTGTGCAGCTGTCGTGGATGCACTGGTGACCACTGAGCTTTTGGAGGGGAAAGTGTGTCTCCAGTTTGCTTGGTTTAGAGATGTGGAAGGGACGGGGAGAGGACTCGCTCCGATGTCACCTTCCTGCCACCCTTTAGGGATGAAAGACATCCTGCAGTTCTCACGTTGAGGAGGAGCTGGGGAGGGAGAGGGGTCAGCGTTTGCAGCAGCTTTCTGATCTCACATCCATGCACGGCCCAGCCATGGGTTTATTTACCCTGGGTAAATAAACGAGAGTGAATTGAGGAAGCAGGCAGGGCTTCAAACACAAGGAGACAGGAGGGTGCAGTATGTAACGCTTGGGAATCTGAGTGTGAAACCTGTTAACCAGCATTCTTTCCAAAGGATGTTATTCAGGGAATCACTTGGCCACCCTAGTGTCCTTGTACATGGGATTAGAAGAACATAAAACTCATAAAGTTCAGGGTTTTTTTTAAGGGAGTTTAACAACAGTGTGCAAAACACATGATCCACCTTGGCCATGGTCTAGTGTCCCAGAATTGGTTAAACTGCTAGGCTTTTTCTTGCAGCTCCTATTGCAGAGTCATAGCGCTTGAGATTACAGCTGCAGGTGTGCACCTCCATGCGAGCCGTGCATTCACATCTGCAGGAGCACGGAGATCAGTTTAATAACTACTCCTGTTTAAATCCAGGATAGATATTTTACATGCCTATACAGACCTTTGACTTGGTTTATTATTTCTTTTTGCTTAAACTCCCAATTGTCATGTGAATTTTCTACAGGCATTGAACACGGCTCATAATCATGTATCTTAATTTCTGAGTTAATTTACAGTGTTGCTGCTGATCAGATCTAATTTAAAAGGTGAGGCTGAGGAAAGGGCCATCCACTTGGAAAAAACATTTGAAACAACTAGTAAGAAGGTAGACAGAGAAGATTCTTAGTGTGAGTTGCAGTGGTGTAGTTGACAAAAATACAGCCATGCCATATTTCAGCCATGCCAGCTGAACATTAGACATGTTATTTCCATGTTGGGTTATGTGCTGCTGAGAGCTACTAGATGTAGGGCTATTAGTATGGCATAGATTTACACATCCATACAGGTCTTTTGCTGTCTATGGTTCCAGTCCCATTTATTGTTTTCTTTCTCAATGCATCAAGTTTGCGTGGGAACTTTTGTCTTGGGTTTGTCCAGCCTGGAGAAGAGAAGGCTCTGGGGAGGCCTTATTGCAGACTTCCAGTACCTGAAGGGGCTACAAGGAAGCTGGGGGGGACTTTTTACAAGGGCTTGTAGTGATAGGACAAGGGGCAATGGGGATAAATTGAAATCAGGCAGGTTTAGATTGGATATCAGGAAGAAATTCTTCCCAGAGAGGGTGGTGAGGCACTGGGACAGGTTGCCCAGAGAAGCTGTGGATGCCCCATCCCTGGAAGTGTTCAAGGCCAGGCTGGATGAGGCTTTGAGCAACCTGGTCTAGTGGAAGGGGTCCCTGCCCATGGCAGGGGGGGTGGAACTAGAAGGTCTTTTAGGGCCCTTCCAACCCAAACCATTCTATGATTCTATGATTCTATGATTACTGGCAGCACCAAGGATAAAAATGCTGTTAAAAACAAAATTAGGATTAAACAAAGGTCAGTGCTACTTGCTGAAGCCAAGAAGACTGTAGGTAGCAGAAGAGGAAAGCCAGCAGCAATGGCAACTTAGAACACACCTCCTCAAAGTAGTGATCATTGTTCAGTGATAGTTTCCATGAACCGAACTGCTCTGGAAGCTGGTGCCACTTGGGTTGAACCGTATAACTGCATACAGTATAAAAACGAACAAACCCACTTTCCAGTGCTTTGAAAATGGTCTGGCAGTGCACATAGTGCACAGTATCTGCCTAGAGGTGAGAGATGCTGTTTTCTGTTACACAGGGAGTTCCAGGATTGCTTAGTGATTATAGCACCACCTTCCCTGGCCCTTTTAAGGAACAGTTCTGCCCTGGGGTTTATTTAATTCCTGCCTCTCCCAAAATTGAGGTGAATAAGCCTTTCTTTCCAAGGGCTATTTTTTTTAACCAATAAAATGGCAACAATGTGATTTTCATCCTAGCGCTGTGAAGATTTGTATATAAGCACAACAGAAGGCTGAATAGATGAAGTGAGATGCAGGAGTCCTGGAAGGAGAGGTTGAGGGTGGGAATCTCATAAACTGGTTCTGTCAGAGGAGAAAATATCACATGCCCCAGAGAGGCAGTGGTCACAGTTATCATCTCTTTATTCACCCTCTCCACTCTGCCCCCGGTAGCTTTCATGGGGATGAATGGGTACTACTAAGTGCAGAAGTACTCAGGACAACTGGCTTACTTATACTCAAAGGCCTAAGAAAGTAGTAGGCAGCCTGCTTCAAACTCTGTTTCACTTCCAGGTATGAGCAATATGTCTTTTCAATACTTTTAGAGACACAGAGGAGAAAAGCTGTGGTACATCAGAAGGTATATTTTAACTGGAGAATTGTCAAAGATGCCAGTGTTCTGGACATATCTACTACCTGTGGGCTTTCGGTAATAGGTAAGCATGTTTGTGTTTTTGGAAAATCATTCAGTTGTTAGTAGAACTGATCTGAATACTCATGAGAAGTTATGCACTCTGCCAATTTTGACCTGTTGGCAAACTGTGAATAAAGATTTTGTTGATTTCTTTGGATTGGCTCAAGTATTAACATATCAATGTATTTATCTTTGGAAACATGAATTATTTATAGCAAGTGTTCAAAAGGTCTGAAAAGCAATTTTCTTTTGGGGATGTGTGACTGGCCCCATGGGTGACATGATATTCTCTCATCCCTGATTGTGTTAGCATTTTAATTGCTTATTCCATCTGATGCTAATTTTGATTCTTGATGAGGTCTCAGTGGTAGTACTAAGTCCATTCTCATTGAGCTTTCATCCCTACAAAGCTTTGTTTATGTGAAAGCTTGTGAATAAAGACGTATGAGCCAGCCAAGTGTCAGTCTGGTTTTGTTGTTTGGGTTGCTAGCTGATAAATACTCGTGTACTTTGATGAGCTGTAGTCATGGTTGGGCTGGAGACTTCAAATCAACTGTCTCCCAGCAAACGAATTCATAGAATCATAGAATCACAGAATGGTTTGGGTTGGAAGGGTCCTTAAAGACCATCTAGTTCCAACCCCCCTGCCATGGGCAGGGACACCTTCCACTAGACCAAGTTGCTCCAAGCCACATCCAGCCTGGCCTTGAACACTTCCAGGGATGGGGCATCCACAGCTTCTCTGGGCAACCTGTTCCAGTGCCTCCCCACCCTCTCTGTGAAGAATTTCTGAATTCAGGTATGAATTCAGTATGAAGCCAACTTCAGTATGAAGTGGCCCATTTTGATTGCTGTGGTATTGTGTATATATCCCTTTCCTCTGCCGATCAGGCAGAAAAGTTCGTGAAGAGACGTGTTCTGCACTTTATTTTGAAAATCAAGATATGACTCTTTCTCCAAACCCATCCATCCCTTGTCTTAATAAGTTTAAGACAGAAGATGAGCCAAGCAGCAGTGAGCAACACCAAGAAAACTGTTTTGTGCTAAAAAAGGCAGGGAACTGCAAAGCTCAAGGATGGGTATAATTACCATGCAGCTTAAGGAGCGGCTCTGTAGGTCCTGTAAAGTGGTGGATTATGAGACTCTGTCTGAGTTTTGCACTAGCAGAAAGCAACTGGGGAGATCGGTAGGGTAGCACTGGAAAGGGAATTTACAATTGCTTACTGCCTCTGCTCCTCGGGAATGAGAAGAAAATTGCTATGTATCTGTTCATACACAGCGGTGTGGGTTTGCGGGGCTTCAGTCAGCTCAGGGCAGTGCAGATACGGACAGGCTAGCTGACGTGCAGAGGGAGTTAATGCATGCTGGTCTCGCACAAGTACTCATTACATGCACATCAACTTGGCCCAGCTTGCCACGCTACTGTATCCGTTGAAGGGGTTTAATACGGTGCCTAACCAGTAGGTCCTTCCAGAGACTTCCTTGTATGTGTGGAACAGGGAACAGAGAAGGAGCTGTTGTAGTGCCTTGGGACTGCAGCTATTGAGGTGCTTCACGGGGAGCCTTGACAACACCGACTCCCTGCTTCCCTTTCTGAGATGTCTGCCTGCAGTGCCAAAACACTAGGATCTTAAAAGTAAAAACCACCATTTTTGAATCCCTAAAGAAATAAATGAGCAGATTTTGTTCAGACAACACTCTCTAGTAAAAATAATTTTCATTAACCCTACTGTGAATGTTTACTTGATTGAAATCTTTTTGCTGGTGGAATAAAAGTTTTGTTGTTCTCAACCTGGCAAAGAATTTCTAAAATTGTTATAGAATGACATTTCAGAAAAATGGAGCAAAACAAATAATTCTCAGGGAAGCATTTCAAGTTTCTTATGAAACAATTTAAAATATAAATGAAAAGCTGCACCTCCATTGACTTATATTAAGGCTGATAGTGATTAAGCACTTACAAATGAAACACTCTTCATTATGGAGAGTAATTTTGAGGGTATGTGCCCATTTCAGTGCTTTAAATAAGGCATCTTTCTGGTGCCATCAAGCAGAAATTAGAAACAAATATAAACATTGGGCTGAGAGCCCATCTTGTCTCTCGTCAGTGCTCTAGACTGACTGTATGTTTTTTTCAGTGCCTGACA
>NW_010229996.1:0-9782 GCF_000690775.1 Eurypyga helias | reverse complement strand
CTCAACCCACAAGCTTTCTCACTTTTGGCCTTCCGATTCTCGCCCCCATCCCATCAAGGAGGGGAGGGTGAGTGAGCATCTGTGTGGTGCTTTGTTATGAACTGGGGTTAAACCATAACAGTCATGATTTCACAAAGCTAAAATGTTCAGCAGATTATCTCAGACTCCTTATGAAAAGCAACCAGAGTTTACCTAACATGTTCTAGCCATTATTGAACTGGGACTTCTAGTCTCTTGCCCACTTCTAGCCAGCCCTGAAGCTCTATCCAGAAGTATCCTTGCTTTGCTAATTCATTTACTGGTCATTAAATGCATCAGAAGATACAAACTAGAAAAGCAAAAGCTAATGTGGTATCTATGACTTGCTCTCTGAGTGGGAAACTGCTGCATCTGTAGTGGCAGATAACTCAGGTACATTATTTTCATTGCAGAGAAAAACATATTTTTCATAAACAAAATTAGAGCAACTTGCCCTGACCCCTCTTTCCACCTTATAAGGTCTTCCAGATGACTTGAGTAATGTGTAGGTAACCCACAGGAGTGAACCCCACACATGTGAGAGGGAGTATTACAGTAGTGTCAGTCCTGTGGCTGGCCCACAAAGACTTCAGCAAGTACCCAACTGTCCAAACGTTCGCAGGCAGCAACCATTGGAGACATTCACTGCAGTCTGACACCAGCATCAAACCCAGCTCTCCCCTGACTCCCCGTTCTGCTCTCTGGACAACACCTCAAAACCAAAGTGCACATTCCTAAGGCAGGGCACCTTGCGAGACAAGTGCTGCTTGAGCTGCTCAGTGCTTCCTGGGAATTGAAGTTAGCATGGACTGTGATGCAAAGAAGGATTATATCTTTTTATGTCCTCAGATGAGAGGTGAGAACCTGCCTACCAGCTGTAGACAGGCACAGGCCATCTTGATGTTGGCTGGCAGTGATGCTGCTGCAGAGCACACCTGACACTACTACTCCCTTACTCAGTCATGCCCACGTCACACACTAATGAAGGCAACGAACATGCCACGTTCACGTGTTAGATAACTTTCCTTCTTAAAGTCAACAAGGCTTTACAGAACATTGTTAACAAGATCATTTAAAGGACAAATCTGTACGTTGGAAAAGGGTCTCAAAAATTAGCAGAAGGGCCAGCAGTAAGGGAAATTATAATTAAGCGTATTAGGATGGAACTAAGTAGAGAAATATCTAGGCTAGATAGCAAAAAAAATGAACTCATGACATTTATTAGGCTGTGGACTTGCCACTCAAGAGGGATAATGATGCCTCCACAAAAATGTTTGGGGTTTTTGTTCAACTGTTTTAAACAGCACTTAGTATTTCTCTGAAGGGAGCAATCTTGAATTTATGTATCTGGAAACGGGGCAGGATAGGACTCCATCTCAGCTCCTGTCACAGGCTAGAAAAGGAAAAGCTCTTCTCAGGTGCTTTGTATTAAAGTGAAACAGAATTAACACAAAAGATTCTGTATATAGCCACACTTCAGAATCATCGGGATTTGGAAAATTAAACTTCCTTCTTGAGAGAAGCAGTTACAAACGAACAGGCCCTTTGTCATGAACAAAGTTAGCTGAGAAGAATACGTGACAGACTGTATCTGTAATGTAGAATAGCCTCTATGTAACATTTCAAATTGCCTTTTCTCTCTTTTTTTTTTTTTTTAAGGACAAGAATTCCTTTCTGCAAGGCACTGCTCAGAGCAGCAGTTTTGAGAGCACTTGTATGCGTACTACTGACAAGCTGCCTCAAAGTCAGAAGGTATGTGTCTCACCACACCTGTTTTCCTCTTCAGAGAGGATATGTGCATGTATTAAAAGTTCTCAGGAAGCCCTAGTTTCATTCCAATTTTTCCTATGCTGTTTATGGAAAGCATGATCTTTCATTCAATACACTGATCTTTTTTGAGGGGGAGGATGTGAACAGCAGAGACAAGCAGTCAGCAGCACACAGAAAAGGAATGAGATAAACGGACAATCTGACATTTAGATAGATAAAAATCCCATCCAGAAGATCAATATAGGAATTCTTAAGAGTTACAAGAACAAACTATTTTCCCATTGATTTCTTATTTTAAACCATTAACAGAAAAATGGCTACAGGTAAAGACACTACAACATCAGTAACACCACCTCTACTGAGAATTTTTAAAAAAATACTTGTTTATAAAATTAGCTTCTGCTAACAAGATAAAGACAAGAGTCACCACAGAGACAGCTCTAGCTGAACGGTATCCAATGTCAGGGCGTTTTTTTTTGTTTTGTTTTTAAGACATTGATGGGATTAAGTACAGTTTTAAAAGTAAAATTCCTCTTAAGAATGATGCTGTTCTGTGTATTTTATTTAACACAAAGTACCTGGGTTTAAATTGTTCCAATAGCAGCTTTTAGAAAGAATCATAAAATTGTTCAAATCCCCTTTTTTGTTTAAATTGACCAAATGGCACCTATTTGCCTGAAGCAATAAAGTAGCCCGTGTTCACAAGATAAATCGATAGAAGGAAAGAGAGAGGCTGGGGTTTCAGCTGAAGTTAGGCTGCTGAATGCTGACAGTATTGATTTTAGCTAGTTCAGCTGGCCTTGTAATTAAAATGTAAATTTGAGAAAGAGATTATGTCCTGACAGAAACGGTGGGATTAAGGGGACATAAAAGCCCCTCAGTGAAAATTCAGAGAAAGAGCAAGCACAGTTTTCCTCAGCTATGTGGATTTAGACAAAATCTAGCTACTTCAGATTCACTTTAGTTTAACTGAAAAAAACAGAGAATATACAAGTATTACGGATTTCACCTTTCCTCAAAAAATATAATAATTGCTGTTTCCCATTTGTTGAGTCTTAGTCAAGCTGAATACACTTGATGTGTATTTGTACAGACACTCTGCAGGAAAAGCCAGCAGTTCAGGTACGGTATTTCCCCACTTACGCTCTTCTGTGCTCATACCGAAAACACCCTGCATGTGTTTTCCTGGGGAAGCACAGCAAGCTCCACTGCTAAGTGAAGAGAACTTTCCGAAGCTTACTTCATACGGACTTGCAGACCCGAGGGTTCAAGTCCACAACTGGGGCATTGCTTCCAAACCACCTCAGTGTTTCAGGATCACTTCTGCGGTACGCTCCATGCACAAAGGTGTGTGTGAACAAAATTAACATAGGTGATCATATGGTAGGAAGATTTCACTATCTCTGAAGATTCTGCTGCTCATAAGGGATGGAGATTTGAATTATATGTCATCTCTGACAGATACCTGATCTTTATGACACCGTCACAAATTAAGGGATTATTCAGTTGTGCGGGTTTTTTTTAATTGGGATCAAATTTCATCTCTCTCCCTAAAAAAACCCAATCAGACTCTTTTCTTCTTAGTATCACTTCATCTACACAGAAGTCTATAACGAGGAAAAAAATAATAAAAACATGTTATGAACAAAACCTTAAAAATATTAATACAGGGATAACACTGATTAAAACACCATTTACTGAGGTAGGAAACTTCCTCTTTAATTTTAGATAGAGTTTCTTATGTCACCTTGGAATGCCATGAAACAAATTGCTGTCTGCAGCTGCTAGGGGAGGATGCTGAAATGCCAGAGGTTGCTTTAGCAATATTCTCACAGCACACATAAGCTGTGTGTGCACTCTAAGCAACTTATCATATGGACAAGTGCACATATTAATATTTCTGTATGAATTAAACTACTTTTTAGAAGTTGTCCAGGTGTGTTTTATAATCAGAGGTTTAAACAACCAAAAAAGATGTCCCCAGCACCTTTGAATGCAGCTATGCTCATTCATGAGTATCTAAAATTTTAAAACTCTACTTTGGAAATTCAAAATAAAGAAAAAAAAAGAACAACTATGTTGGTTCATGAACTCTTCTAGTTAACATTACATAAGTACTTCGTATGGGTTACTAGAATTACAGAATACGTTAATTTGTTATAATGTTAATTCTCATTAATTAACCTTATTTATTATCGTTTTTACAATAATAGCTAAGAATGAGAATAAATCAAAGAAACAAAGTTTAGATTAAAACCTTCCCATACCTTACTCCTTGATATTTTAAACTTCCGGCTTATTATTTTGCGGTCCCTGACATTGCATAGTGCCTATGAGGTACACCACTATCACAAACCACTTGGAATTATTATCAGCATCCCAGGCAGTGACTATTAATTTCTAAAAACTTTAGTCGGAATCCAATACATCCCATGTCCTGTCAGATTTTCTGGGAACCTTATTTACATAGGAGGACCTTGCTTGTGAGTGAGGAAGGGTTTGCATATCAACTGATTAGGATGTTAAGAAGAAATAGCTACGATCAGTACTTATACATGTGTGTAGAAGTATTTTATTTGAAGTACTAATTACGTTTTTTAATAAATGTGTAAAGCTATCTTCATTCCAAATACTGTATTGCAATGTTTTACTCAGTTATTGTCCTGAGCTCTATAGAACATGTGTTTGTCCATATACAGAACTAGATGGAACCCTAATCAATCCTAGTAACAGAAAACTAAACGAAGTATTTTCCTAAAAAAAAAACCCAAACACTGAAGACAAGTCTTTCACCAAGTATTTCAGATATGTTTAGATAATGTAGTTAGGGATGTGAATAAAACACTTGGGATTTGTGCTTTTGCTCTGTGATTTTCAGAAGATTAAAAAAAAAAAAAGAACAGAGGAAAGCATAATTGTAAAATTCACAGATAATCATCCCTTATCAACTAAATCTATTAGATACTTCTATGGAACAATAAAGACCAGTATGAAAGCCATCATTTCCTCACAGGTCAAAATAAGTGGTTTCTATTTCACCTTATCAACACTTGCATACATGCTTGTTTTGCCATGTGTAGCTTTAAATCTGTTATATAAAACAGGAAAACATCCTTTTTATGGGAGAAACTTCATTTAGATGGATAAAAGAGCACATTACTATTGTACACAGTAACTATACCTGCTGTTTTCCTACTTCCTACATCAAAAATAAAGGAGATAAATAAAGCTAAGAGTCAGCACAGTGAAGCTACACAGCAATACCTGTGGTTACATAACATGCAAGGCTTCAAATTCAGTGCTGCTGTACTCAGAATGACTCAGAAGAAACATTAGTACCTCACCACACAAACAAACTTGTAAAAGTATTTAGAAAATCTCATCTGTAGGGGGAAAAAAAAATATCAATCAGATTCCAATAATTCAGTAATTAATTTTCCTAGATTTTTAATCCATAATGATGATTCTATTGCTTTTAATCATCATGTCCCCTGCATGTCTTGATGGATGCCAGTCAAGCGAATAAAACTTTAAGAAAAAAATATGCATGGAAGTCTGCTGCTGAGGCACAGATTTGAGTATACCTAGTCAATACAAACAAGTGTGATTTTCTGAATAAATGACTTGAAATGCACGATACTTACTGCTTCAAATCTGAAAATGCATTTGTCTATGCAATATTTTGCAATACAGGCTTTTTAATGTTCAGAGAAAATGTAAGATCTGTAAAAACCTCACATCTTTAATGAATGATCACAATAGCAAGTTTGTTCATGTTTCTAAAATGTTCAGCGAGAGCTGTATTAGAATAGCTTGTGTAGTCTGAAACACTCCAAATCATATGTAAAAAACAGGTGGTGACTTCACTAAGGAAATTGTCTAGATTTGTGCACCCTGTTTGTTCAGTCAGGGTATAAGCTTTCTTTCCCATGTTGCTATGACATTTCATACTAAAAAAAAAAAGCTACATGACAACATCTAACACACAAATAGCACCTTGTGATGGGAAGAGGGAAGAATTTCTGAAATGGATAGAACTAACCCTTGGGATTTTAGAACTGCAGCTTTGATCCTGATATGGAAGAAAACCCGAGCAGTCTTTAAGATGGACTATCTTAAAGATAGCACTGAAGTAGCTATCAGGGACCTAAAAACATTTTGGCTTAAGGCTGAAATACAAGAGAAACAATCTGATTAACCAGATTGGAAATTATGGTTTGTGTCCCTGACTGTACAGTCATTTCTCACATAATTTTGGATAACTACGAAACAATAGCCAGGAGACTGCTTCCCTGCTAACGTTCCCAATTCAGACAGCTTCCTCATGTCACCGCTTGTAAAATGGCAACAGCACTCCCTGTACCTCAAAAGTAGCATTGCTTAAATAAGTTCATGGATGCATGCACTGAGACACAGGCAAGAATTATGAATTGAGAAAAACCTATCAGTAGACAACAGTTGCTGAGATGGGTGCTTTAACTAAATCCAAGAACCGTTCTGTTTTTACATGGAAAAGCACATCTCTCAAAGCAGATCACTTCCCATGCAGCTAAGAGCTCAACTGCAAGCTATGCCAAGACTACCAAGGACGAGAGGGAATCTCTTCTGGTGTCAGCACCAAATTCTGTTTCTGGCACAAGAAGGATGTCAGAAGCTGTACAGTTTCACACCTCACCGTATCCACTGTAAGGCTTTAAGTTGCAGCTGACAGCTGACCAGCAAAGGCTGGAAAAGGGGAAATCTCCAGCAGAAACAAGATTTTATCTCACCCTAAAGCTTTCTTTCAAATGAGTAATGACTCAGTTTTTAAGGGGTTAGCAATAATAGCCATAGAAAGGAAATGGGCACAAGCAGCATTGCTGCGGAGTGCTGAGAACCAGAGTAACCCTATGAAAATTATTTTCACAGCACTGTTCCTTTTTTAGCCCAACATTCACACTTAGCCAGGCAATGCATTTCAAATGGCTCTGTGGTGCCACAGGATGGCTGGTCTCTTGTCCGCTGCAGACATCAGGTGCAAGTGTAAATAAGGATTATACAAATGGGAGGTCATTAAAAGTCTGGTAATGCTAATTTGGCATGACACCCCTAATGGGTTATATCTTCACACTTCAGTTCTCTAATCACCTAAATTCTTTTAACAAATTTACATTTCATCTTATACATGGAGATTCAAATGGACTTGTTTAATTTCCCCTCACCCAAACTGTACGCATGCTCAGTTCATCTTACACATTAAATATAATTGCAAATTTTGAGATAATCATCATCAATTACATACACTCACAGATAATACAACTGCACATGTCTATATACTTATGATACCAAACTTCCCGTCTCTGAATAACATTTCCTCTTTCACAAACTTTTCAGATCTCAGGAGAACCACAAATACATGTATACATCATCAGAAATAGCACCTCAGCTTGAAATTTACCTTGCGGGCAAGGTACTTTTTTTCTTAAGAGAGTGAAAGGGAACAAAGTGACTTTTAAATCAATAATTCAAATGTCACGTTTCAATCCATTTCCACAGTCATGTTTTACAACTTGGTTTTCCTGTTTCATATAAAAAATTAATCTGAGGAGCTGTTCTCTTTTCCTGGTTTGTTCAGGAAAAGTAACAATACAAGGGAAAAAAAACCCTTAAAAGCTTAAAACCATTTTCTTAGCTCAGAGACCTCACGAACTAAACGTGAACTAAAGAAATGTAGCTATGCTACATTTATATCATATAAACATACATACATACATAGCATTCTAAATACTAGAGTCCCCACCTGGATTATATTAAGATAAAGCTAAAGTCACTGCTATAACTGCATTTGCAGATGGAAGAAAGAACCATGTTTAATTAGAGAGTTGGGCTCCTCAACACAGCCAATTCTTGATGACAACATGCTGCTATGAAATCACTATATTCTTGTATATTTTAATATGATAATTCACTTTTCTAATGTGCCAAATGGATGCTTATTTTGGTTTTGCTTTTTAAAGCCACATGCAGGACAGAATCTGGTAGAGCAAATACAGTTCTCCATTTTCCTCATGCAGACCTGAAGTAAATATGTAGAAGTCAGTTAATTTATGCAATAGTTACATATTTTTTCTGAAATAGATTTTGAACTAGTAACTGACCAGTTGGTCCAGGAAAGCACTGAAATACACAAAGACAGGAGAAAGCACATGCTTAAAAGATTGCCTGAATGTTCCTTTTCAGGAATTCTGAATTCTTTTCCGTCTCCTTCTTGAACTGAGAGCTTATTTAACAACTTTAAATGGCAGCAAGAAAAGCTGAATGCCTTCAGGAACATCAAGAATGGTTCACTTCTTTTAAAATGTAGTTTTTAAGAAACACAGCAGACAAAGAACACCCAAGTGTGACCATTGGCTCCCACATAACTACATGTTTACAAAATGAGAGAGAGGCTTTGTTTTCTCATTGATTGGCTTCTTCTCAAGAATATATTCTCCTATCAGTAACAGTTTAAATACAAATTGGGAATTTATTAATAATGTTCTATAAAGATTTTTAAAATACCCTTGAGTAGATAGGACACTTGGTTTTTTGTCCTTTTCCATGAGGAGGAATTCAAATAGCAGCAAAGTATTGTCTTAGTGTGGTACAAAGGGTGCTAAGATGCTTTATTTTTTAAAAATGTGTTATCCATGAGGAAGACAGGGAGGAAAGGGGGAGAAAAGAGAGGGAAAAGGCGAGTACATTTCACTTCCAGGGGAATCTGACAAACATAAACAAAATTTTCACATGTTAGGATTCATCAGGCTGCTGCTGAAGATATAAAAAACAAGCTCCGGTGGCTGGAATTATTCAGAAAATACCGGTTGTGGCATAAGGAATACTGCCAAAGGAAGGAAAAAAGCCAAACAAGAGCCACAACTATGTTAATAGCTAACCTAATCTGATCATTCATTTACTATCATACCAATGTTTTTGGACTTTTACATTAGCCACATATACATACGAAGCTTTTCGTAACTGTCTGGAAGACTGCTACCCCCTCTTCCATTACATTCCTTTTTTGAAATGGAATGCTCCCACGGCTAGCAATAATTATAACTTATTTAGTGTTTATTGCAAGACTGAGGCAGTTGGGATAGCCAACATACTGGTATGATTTTAACAAAATATAATGTTTTTTCCACAAACAACCAGCCAAACAAAAAGCTGCCCAGTTCCCAAGTTTGTCCCCTGCAGCCCTTCCCATTTCACTCTCTCAATACTCCCACTTCTGCTTCATCTCCCCCAGCTCTTGTCTGGACAAAGTAAGCACCTACAGAGTGTTCGAAGCAACACATGCTAAGAGTCATGCCAAACCACATCACAGCTACCTGCTCAGCAGGGCACCAGTGTCATCTTAGTCCTTTGTGCAGTTGCTAATTTCCACTGTTTTTTTAAAGGTATGGAGGAACAGAGACTTCTACCTCCTTCAAACAAACTGGAACCAGCTAGTTGGACTTGTTGCAAGTCCCTAGGGGGGAACACAGACATACTGATAATCAATGCAGGACTTACTTCCTAGAGTGTCCTGGTAGGTTAAGTCTAGATGGGGTAGATGGACCAAGGCACTAGCAGGACTTGACACCAGAGATGTTGAGCCGACCCCAGCCACTACAAGGTTACCACTACTGACCATCTTCCACTGTCTGTCTGACAGCAGAACACAATAAAAAGGTCACTTGAGCCACAGTATTGGGTTTGTGTGGCGAGGCTTTGGTAGCAGAGGGGCTACAGGGATGGCTTCTGCGAGAAGTCCAACAGAGCCAATGCCAGCGGCTCCAAGATGAACCCACTGCTGTCCAAGAATGAGCCCATCAGCGACAGTGGGAGTGCATCTGGGGTAACATGTTTGAAAAAGAAAAAAACTGGAGAGAGAAGGGAATTTGCAGCAGAGAGAAAGTGAGATGTGAGAGGAACACGTTATTCATGACTGACGAATATGGTGGCTGTATACAGTGGGGTCATGACCTTGGTGG
>NW_010229995.1:152540-172137 GCF_000690775.1 Eurypyga helias | reverse complement strand
TCTCGCAGGGGCTGCCGGGAGCACGTGGCTGTCATGTGGTCTGCCCGGCTCCTTTGCTCACTGGGGCCTGGGAATTCTCCACTCGTCTTGATCCATTGCCGAGCCGCGGCAGGAGCTGCTGTCACCCCTGCGGCCCGTGGGCTGGGAAGGGACACCTAAAGTGCCAGATACTTGGGCTATCTTATTACACAGGTATATACATTTAAATTAATTCCTCTTCATGTTCATAAATAACTTTCAGGAGCGCATAGTAAGGTGTGTACTAGAATATCTAATATTCAAGGTTAAAAAAATAAAGGTGGGGGTAAATATCTGAGCAGATTAACTAACATTGCTGTTTGATGTTATACTAAGTGTTATAATACTATGTTAAGTACATTTTTTTACTAGCTGGGTTTGAAACCTAGGAAATTAGTAAGATACTCATCACTTAGAATGAAAATGTACTCTTATTTTTTAATAATTGTTTTTAGAAATTCACAATAGTAAGAAATAGTATGTTTTATACTTTGTGCTAGGCTGGTTCCAATCCATCCATTGTAAATAGAGAAACAATTATTCTGGAGTGAGCTGGGAAGGTCATGTCCCCACCCTGTGGCTACTTGCGCTGTAACTATTTTATGCACCCTGATTCCTGTGATATTAGGGCAGCTACACCTGCTCATCCACGAGTACCAGGAGATGCCAACACCACACCCTGGTGCTCTGTGTGACCCTGGTGCGTTAGCTGCTGCTACGAACCTGTGCTTTAGAAGCAGCACTCCCGTGAGCTGGTGGAAGAGAGTAAGACAGAACGGGAGCCCAGGGTTCAGCATAGGGTGCAGTGTGAACTGGAGATAACAGTAACACGGTGTTGCTAGAATCAGATAATTGGCTTTCATAAACACTTTTCACGTATATGGGTTGTTGGGGGTGTTTTTTGTTTTCTAATTTTTAGACTTCTCTACGAGTGTAGGTGAGAAATAAAAAAATAAAGGCATAGGTTGTATGCAATGTGGGTCCAGTTTTGGCAGGCAACCTGAAGGATGAAATATATATTTTTATGTGTTCAGGTCATCGTTTTTCAATGTTTACGGCTACCTTATTTTTGCCATAAAACAGTGCATTACAGAGTATGAAGTGTAACTGCTTTAACTCTAATTACAGACAAAGATTACAGATCACTTAAGAAACTTATTATTCCTTCCTCATTTATTCCTTAAAGCCATTGTCAGTACCTTGGGAGTGTGAAATGTAAAGGCTATAAAAATAACTCAACAGACTCTCATTAGAGAGAACAAGAGAAATAGAGGACAAATGAAGTGGCATACAAAATACACTTGATTTAATACTTCTTTCAGCATGTACCACTGCAGAGATATTAAATACTCTTCATTTGTGATGGTTCAAAACTTTCTACATTGAGGTCTTTTAAACAAACTTTTTTCTTAAATTATTGATCTCCAGGGGAAGTTAGTGCTGAAAATGCAGGTCCCTGCTAATAGGCCAGGTGCACTGCAGCAGCTGCAGCACAAGTATAACCCCGGCCCTGCCCCACCGCTAACCTCAGCTTTGACCTCCGAGATTGCCTCTCATAATTATAAGAGGTAATTTACTGTCATTTTCACTCCTTCAGAGGGATTTCTTATACTGGTGCTGTCAGTCATGCCCATCTAGGCGCAGCAGGTTTGTAGCTCAGGACAGTCCATGTGGGATTTGAGGATGTTGCTGCTCTCCTGACATCCCTTTGTTCCTTAAGCAGTCATTTAATTTCTATTTCTTAAAGGGCTTGGTATATGTTAATTAGTTGAGTTTTCCTCACTGTATAGATAGATAAACCTTTTAAAATATTCTGTGGATCTTTTTTTTTTTTGCATAGATAAACTGAGAAGAGAGGCTGAAGGACTCACCCCAGCTAGGCAATACTTAAAACGGGCTTCTGTGATAGAAGTTAACTGCTACACTTTCCCACGAAATATAGATTTCTTTTTTTTCCCCAATAAAATCATAATTACATAATCCTATGTAGGTACTTACTATTGCAATATATTTCCATTTCCTCAGTATAGAGTATCACAAGCACCGAAGTAACCTTGTTCATGAAAAATTAAAGACTCTAAATAAGAAATAAGATGTTTGCTTACGTAATTCAACTATATAAACAATTTTGTGAGGAATCCTTGCTATTCTGGAGTTCAGTCTCTCATTTGATCTATTCTGGTTGCTGTAAGTCCTGTGAATGTTTCTTGCAATTCCTGACCAGACCCTGGTAATGATCGAAGAAGGCAAACTCTCTACAGAATAATTCTCAGCTTTTGTACTGAACTTACAGTACAGACATCCTGCTAGCCATATCCCTCAAAAGTGAGCCTCAATATTCTGATTTTTAGATCTCGCAGGCACCTGGCACCCAGCAGAAATACATGGCAACCTCTGCATTACGTATGGGTTAAATAATAGGTAACTGCAAAAAAAAAAAAAAAAGCGGCTACAGTTCCACTCTTGACATTCCTGAGATGTCCTCAACCAGCAGAACAAAGCTTGGGTGACTTACACAAGTTACCAGAAGCGCTTTTTAGTTTTGTAGGTAGTGATAGGGTAGGGATAACTTGTTGACTGGAAAGCTCATCTAGTCCTTAAACTATTAATTTACTATTGTTTTAAAAGTTGAGGTTGCTGTTCAGTCGATACATCTCTGCACTAGATTTGGTTGAGGCACTGTAGCGGTATTTCACGTGGTACACAATTAGTCAGAGAAATCCCTATTAAAGGGTGTGATAGATTTGTACTACTTGAAACCTTTAAAGATGTGTTTCTGAAGGGCACCTTAGTATCTTATTTTCAGGTATGATTTGACTGTCTAATTTATTTAGCCTCTTTTAAAGATCCCAGCTCAAAATGTTGAAATGGTCCCTTCGGCTTTGACATGTATAAATCTTTAACATTTCAATGGGTATTTAAACAAAGTCACATAGGACAAGCTACACGATGACAGACACTTAAACACACTTTGTATGCTGTATGAAATTGGCTACTCCCTGGATGTTTCTGGCGAGAATTAAATGTTGATATACAAACAGATGCAAAGAGTACCAAGTATTTTTAGTTGGTACCAGCAAGCTTCTACATATGCTCTGTCACATGAACAAACAGGTCCACACTTCTGTGTCATTTCCTAAAGAGCTGAAGTGTAGAAGCACAGTTGTGTGTATTAGCACTGACTGTATTATAATTTTTAGGAGATAGACATCTACTTGGGCTATTTAATTGCCACTGCATTTTATCTAGTTATTAACTCTTACCTGAATTCAACTGTGATTCACTTTCAGTACTTGATAGTTCTCTTGGTGGTAATTTGGAGTCACTGTAGCTCAGAAACCTATTCCCGGTTAAGAAGAAGTAAGACTCTTTACACATGACATAGCTATGTTCTGTGCATGCTTCTTTGCATTTATGTGTAGCTGGCACTTAATTATTGAGTTTATGGTTCATGTAGGTAGAATCACATGACTGTAATTTAAGTCACCATCTCATTTGTTATGATAATACTTAAGCCAAAATGTTCATGTGCCATCTCAGTTTATGCTTCCTTTAAAGTTTTCCAGCCCCACCCTATATCACAGGAAGATTAGCAATTCCGTATGTTTATAGATCCATCAGTGTGCAGTGACTTAATTTGGACAGAAATAAGGGGGAAAAAAAAAAACACCCAAAACCAAAAAAGTGGTATATGTCAATTAACCCTATCTGCTGATACTTTGGAAAAGCAAGGCTGGCAATAAGTGAGCACTATTCCTTTTAACTCATTTTATTACTGTCGTTGCCTTAGGGAAAATAGGAGAACATGGAGGCAGAAAGTAAAAGTAATTCTTTTCATCTGTTATTGTAAACAAAGATCTGAAGCGGGAGTCTGAAAATTAAATATACAATGGTGGCTGGATCTAGAAAGCCTGCTTCTAAATTCATCTGACAGGCACAGTTTTTCTAGTGAAGTGGCTTCAGGCCCTTTGGGTGAGCCAAAGAGAAGTTCATCCCTTTCTTTCAGGGTGCTTCCTTTGGAGGACAGCTACAGCCAGATTTCCGTCTTTTCTGTCACCAACGCTCACCGCCAGCCCCTTTTCCACACATTAAGAAATGTGACTTATGAGCTGTTTGCAGACAAATAGTGCCACTTCTTCATATCCCTTTCAACTATCAACTATCCTAGTTAGTACTCTGGGATTTTTAGCTTGAGGGCTGCTCACTCCTTAACCTTGTCCATGATCTTTAATGTGGGCAGATTTCCTACCAAGGCATGTTTTACTATTAGTGAGATGAGTGAGACATTTTGTAAGTACTGTGCTGCTTTAATATTGCTGTTGTGTAAAACTGCTTTGCAGAGACTACAAACAAAACAGAAAGATAGGGAAAAAAAAATAAAACAAACCTACAACCCCTTCACTCTGAGGGGAACAGAGCTTGGTAAAATCAAGTGTAGTACACTGGAGTCTTTCAAACTCCTGTGGAGCTCTCTAACAGAGTTTTACCCCTGGGAAATTCGGGTTGTGCCAGCTCCAGTTCTTGGATGGACCTCCACAACACACCCACCAGCATAAAGCCTCGTTTATGGCTCTCAGTTCAGATGTTGATCCTACAGCTTGTGTTCATTTAGGCATTTGCATATATTTCTTTTTATTAACTGACCAAGGCAAATCAGTTACTCTAAGGTAATAACTTGTGTGCTTACACAGAGGAAGAATTAAGTTGGCTGTTGTTCAGATTTTCATATTTTACCCATTTATGTATCACGGGAAGTCATTTAAGTCTTTGAGTATGGGGAAAAAATTGATATAGATCAAGGAGACAGCTAATTTTCTGATTTTGGACTTATTTTTCTGTTTATAGGTGTGACTATAGGAATTTGCCTCTGAAGGAAACTTAATATTCATCAGATTTAATGCAGTCTTGTAGAAATATTTTCTTTGTCATTTTTGAAATACAAGTCACAGACTTAGCAAAGGGGAAAGGGGAAAGAGAAAAGAAGGAAAAATTGCTCCCAAAATGATGAAGTTTAATTTTTTATCAATAGATGTTTCTCATGAGCCCTTGTTTGGCCTTGGCAAAGTCAGAATTAATTTTATTTATGGCTGAGTTAGCAGCTATTGCTATTTCAGAATTATGTTGGGTAACTTCTTGTTATGATTTATTGCATCCCAAGATGGACAGAGTAAATTTATTCTTTATACGTTCCTTTGCAGAGGAACACACTAAGTGGATAACTAGTAAAAATGATCAATATGTTTACTCCCGGTTTTCTTTTGGGGCTTTGGTGTGTAGCTCATGAAGTCAGAGAAAAGTCTTTCTTGGTACCAGTCTCATCTTTTTTTTTTCTTTTCTGAATTTACTTCACATTTTTTCTATTTCAGGAAACAGACTGGAGGGTTTTTTTGTTTGGTTGGTTTCAGGTTTTTTTGTGTTGCTTTAGTTAAAGGAAGACAGTTTAAAAGTAAGAATAGGTCTGTTCTGAAAGACCATGTATTACAGTTCCTCTGTACTCAAGATATGGTCACTATGTCACTTAAATTAGTCCACCACTAATTTTCTTTCTGTAGTCCTGTTGTTTACATACACCAAAAATAGGTCTACTAAATTCCTCCCTGTTGCACACGTCTAAAATATTGTGTTTTTTCATTTGTAATAAGAATGAAATACTAGATAAAAGGAAAGTTCTTAAAATAACCTAGAAATAATATGCAGTCATTTACGATGTTGAAGCTAATGCTTTGTTCACTTTCCACATCTTCATGTCAACAAAAGATCTTTAAAAAAAGCTTTTCAGTATACAGAAAGTTTTGCATTCTGAATATGGTGGAACAAGAAAGGTAAGAACAGTAAATAAATGGAGAATCAATACCTTTCTCGCTTTTTTTTTCTTTGTCATTTTTCTTTTTGTTACTGAGTGATGTGATCTGTGTTGGATCAAATCATCTATTGGTCTCTTTTTCCATTTGGCAATTCATTTCTGATTAATGTCTTCCAAAAGTTTAGGTTACTATACATGTCTCATGAATATATTAAAAAAAAAAAATCCCCCCAAAATAACAACAAAGTGAAAGTCTTGCTTAGCAAACTTTCATTTCAACAATTCCACTTTGGTGTGAAATTTCTACTGACTTGGAATTTTAGGCTTCTGTCGCTTAAGTTTTCTCTGTTTAGCATCGATCTGTGGTGTGAAAATACTTTAATATCCACACACAGATTTCTGGATTCCCACAGTAAGGCACAAGCATCTTCACAGTCTAGCTTACAGAGAATGTTTATTTACAGGCATGCATATTGCTAAGCAACTGTCCCATAGAGATGCAAAAGTCTTCTGCTTTCTTTCAACTCTTCATGGTTATATGTTCACTTTCAACACAGAAGTATATTTATCTTAGGTGGCTGTGTGTGGAAGTCATTACAGCATATGACTGTAAATACATGCTGAATAAAGGTGAGCTGGCTGGGCTGATAAAGAGTCCTAAGAGCTTTATGTGCCTACAACAGGCTTGACAACCTGCTTGTCTGAAATACTCCACGCAATTAGCAGGTGTTGATCCTATTTGGAAAGGTGGGGTGCAATCTGATTTCACCAGGAGACAGGTGATTACCCCACCCAGATAGAAGAGATAGACAAAAGAGACTCTTTAGACCTAGACTGTGGTCAGAACTTAAATTGCTGCTGGGCTTGGTGAGACTGCTTGAGCTGAAACCAAGCAGTATTGTTCATTTCTTTGCTGATAACACCATGCCCAAAATGTGGGGCAGTTTACTGAGCAAACCCAATTTTGTTTTAAAGTTATAGTCAGAAAATAACTGGCTTCTCTTTGACCTTAAAGCTTCCCAGTGTTTTGAGGTATTCCTGAAATACTCTTCTGTTACTTAAATTAATTAATTTGGTTCTGTAGGAAGTACATAATACTGGAAAATATAACAATTCAAAATGAAGGCAGCTCACTAATGCTTATGGAAAAGTTTAACGTGCAACAATCATGCTGTGGCTGCAGAATCCTAAACCCCCACTTGTTCACTGGACTACATCCACAAAAGACTTTGTTTTGTCTTGTTAACTACACATTAATCAGATGTACAAAAATAGGAGATGATTGTTAAATCAGGTATTTAGTGCTGCAGCCTTTCTTGGCTTCCCTGTAGCTGTTCACAGGTCCAGGTTATCATCTTCATCTGCTGAATGAAGATTTAAGGATTGGAAATAGGTCTTGTCATTTCAACATGCTGAATACAGAAAAACTTGGAGAAATTTTGCATCCTGAGATTACCAAGTCAGATGGTTAGTGCTAACGACAAAGATCTGAAGGCCTCATGTATTTACTCCATGCAGTCAAGGGAGACATCTTGAAAGCATGGCTTTAGTGGTAAACTCTGGGCAAAATGACCGAGTACCAGTAGTACCAGTAGTGACCACCAGATTTGCAACTAGGAAGGCAGGGAGACATTTTGTGTTTCACCCTCCCTAACACAAAGTGAGAACCAGAGGAATTTTCCGTCTGCTGTATAAGTGTGCTGACAATGCAATGGTTTGCTAATATGGCATGCAGTTGTGTGGCTTGAAGGAATCAGGATAGATCTGCCTTTTTTTTTTTCTTTCCAGTGGCTTTTTTTTATCATATATTTGGTTAGTTGGCTTCTTTTTTCCTGTCTTGATGCTTTAATGGTTTAAATTCATGCAGACATACTGCAACCTGAGTAAATAATACATTTTAAGTATTCTCATGAACTATTGTCGTATCAAAAAATCAGGCAGGTAACAGGCATAACTTAATTGGAAAGATAAATGGAAATACAGTAAGCTGTCCTAGGCAACCAAAAATGTCTTATCAACCCTCATCAGCACCTTCAGCCTGAAATTTCTCAGGGAACATCTTTACAGCAAAGGAGAAATCTAGATACGGAAATAATCAAGGGTTCCCCTCTAACGTTGGCAGTGGTCACCAGGCCTAAGGGTGATGTCATTCCTGACATCTTCAGCACGGTCAAGTCCTGATCACAATCCAATATGAAGTTCTCCAGATCACAGTCCAGTATAAGGGTCACTGGGGATCTGTCAGCGTTTTCAAATCTCTGAGGTGGGAAAACAAGTGCAATTAGAATCCAGTCCACAAAATAACATAGATTTATAGAAGAGACTAGGTATTTTGTTTACCTAGACATATTATAGGTTTATATTGAATTTGCGTGTGTGAGTGATGCAATACGCAATACTTATAAGGCTTTGACTAATGGGAATGTAATCCCCAAGAACTAAATTAATAGAAATCCCTTTCTGTAACACAGACCCTGGTACTGCAGCTGCTCAACTAACTTCACACTGCAGACTGATTCTTTTTCCGAGGGTAAGACTAAAACGTTGCTTCTACTGATTGCAAGGTACAATAATGACAAAACAGAGGTGGAAATGATGTCATTAATCCAAACTGCAAGGGGTACACAGTAATAAATCGTAGTCTGCAAATGCTTTCATACCAGCTGGCCTCCCCCACTCTAAAATTACACATCTGCCTATACAGGTTTGGCTGGAAAGTTATCTCATCAAGTACAGATGCCAGGCATCATTTCCCCACCCATTAAGGCCTGTACCAAGCTCCTAATACCCAGGGACTTTCCCGTTACTGCTAATGCAGCACTTAGCACAGTAGCTTTGCAGCAGTGTTGCTAACTAGCTTACTCCAATAAAACAGAATTTTAAAAGGTCATTGCATTTAAAATGGCTGGAATAATTTGTTTTGTTCCACGCCTATTCTGGGCATGTTTAAGTAGACTGTGCTCTTTGAGCAACATTTTTAAGTGCTACTGTAATAGAAAGAGGGGAACAGAAACAATTTTTAAATAGCTTTACTGCATTTTACAAAAACTTGCACACAGGCAGCGAGAGTTGTGAAAGCATATGCCAGGTAGAGCTGACCCTGAAGAGGACTTCCTTGCACGTGCTGACATGCTAAAGCGTTTGCAGGATCTAGCTGAGAATCAGTCATCTGTGTACATGGCAGTCACATATATTTATTGCACTAACACTCCAGAAATATTTTCCTTGAAACAATGGTGCAGCATGCTGAGAAAGATACCTACCCGATACAGACTGAACTGATTGCCAGCTGCAGAGAGAAGTGAAAAAGCTCCCTGATGAGTCTGGAACATCTTTCAGCATTGTGATAAGTTTGAATGACAGCAGTAATATCAGGGATTACCTATTCTTCATGGATGTCTCTGACCTCCCCACATGAGAATTCAACTAATTGGACAGAAGAAAAAAGTAAACATATTAATTAAACTCATGTATGGGACTTTATATGGAAACTGTCCATCCACTTTGATTTGAAAGACAAAACACTTATTTATTTTGTTTATCCAGCTGTTAGATGATAGCTTTAAATCCCCTTGTCCATCCAGTTTAGACAAAACCTTCTGATACTTTAATCACTTGGCTATGTGGGAAGGCTGAAATAAAGGAAGAATGTATTACAGGGTCTGATCCTTATCTGGATTAAATCAGCAGAAAACTGGAAGCTAATGATACTGTAATGGATTATTTAGCATTCTACTTACTTCTCTGCATAATCTGGCCATTTGCTTTGCCGTGATATCTGAGCAGCAGTATGGAGATCAGTGCTGGTTAAAAAAAAAAAAAAAGTAACAGCTTTCTTAAAATAAGGAGAAAATCTGGATATTAGTTGGTCGCAGGGACTTACCCTTTAACTTCAACTTGAAAAGATGTCATTAAAAACTCGGTGCTGCGTCAGTAATCCAGATTGAAGGATATAAGTTTCAGGCTTCTGGAGGAGAGATAATTACTGGAAACCCATAAAAACCACCTAAATTCTGTTTTAATTTTCATACACGGAGCAGATGTTTTGACAGATGGATGGACTTTATTTTTGTAACTGTCCGGGAAAAGTCTGCATAACACAGCCTAATCAGTGTTACATATCTGTAGTGTTTGTTTTTCAATCTTTCTGTATTTGGCTCCTATGCTTTTGGTTGCAGACATTTTCTTTGTAATTTATTTTTTCAGGCTAATCTCTCTCTGCATAAGCCCTTCTATCAATTTGATATATAAATATTAGAAAACTCTTAAAAAATAAATGTGTATATTTGATTAGTAAGTCAGACATATTGTTGTTCTTATAGTGAGTGCTCTTCTGGAAAACTTAATTAACACTTTTATCTTCTCCTCAAGACAGGCCCTTTGCCCTTATACATAGTACATAATATTTGGAATTGACAATTAGACTTGAGATCTCTGTCCAGACACACTGGAACTCTTTGACTTTAGTGCACACTGTAAATGTGACAGTTAAATAATTTCTTAACTTGTTCTACAAATAGGAGTTTAGCAGAATTTGCAGTGGGGTTGGGTGCAGTGGGGTTGGTGCTTTAGCTGCAGTATCGTAGCGTGATGCAAGTGGTTTTAACCACTTCCGTTTCAGTAGGCTGTCAGTGTGCAGCTGAGGATCTGAACCCCATAACCTCCTCAGACACGTTTAGAGGAAGCATAAACATCAGTGATGTACCTGAAGTTAAAACCTTTTTCTAACCTAGCCCAGTTCCATCTCAAGTTTTCCATTGGAAAAATATCTGGGGCACTGTTCCTTCCAGGTGCCCAAATGAAGCCTTAACTGCTGTATGTAAGGTAGGGTGGATTCAGCTGGATGTCCTTGAGCCCTCACATGCCAAACCAGCCCCAGGAAAGCCTGCAGTGTCTGCTTGGGCTTTGGTGAGGGATACAGTCCATGTTCCTTCCAGCAAAGAAACAAGCTGGGTTGTGCCACATGTTTGGGGTGAGTGCTTCAGCCACTGCACATGGCAGAACCAGGACAGGGGATAAACTATTTGTGTGGCCATGCTTTGGAGGGTGTTGGCAATCATGCCATCACAGGACTGATTGCAGAAGCAGCTCCAGCAGTTACACTGGAAAAAACAGTACTTACCTAAAGAAGTTCCCTCTGTTAGGAGAGAGACAGAAAAACCTCACAGGCTATGCGAAGAGGTCTCAGACATGAGTTTAGCGGCTCAAGTTTTAAGACAGAGGTACTTCTGCACAAGGCCAAAGACAGAGCCTACAGCTTTTGGGGAAACCTTTTACCATTTATTGAAATATAAATGAAGATTAATCGTCTCCGGGGCTAGGCAAGATAAATGAATGGGGGTTTTGAGAACTGCACTAACTCCTACATGATGTACTTAATTTTCTCTTTGAATATCTACCTCAGTCATTCTGTACCATATGCAATCACTTAGGCTTTCTGCTGTATGTATGTATATATAAACTCAAGCTTTAGGGCATAAACCAGTGTTTAGCTTTATATAGACAAGAAAGGTTTTCTAATATTAAGTGCTCACTATAATAAACAGGATTAGTAGGTGGAAGAATATATAATGATTCACTGTGGTGATACCAGTGCTTCTCTTCTTTAAGATTTATTTTCATAACCCATCTAAGTAATACTTTCCTGCCTATGGAGAACTTTGCAAACCCTACATTCATTTTCATTCACATTATTAGGCTAAAAGTGTTTTAAACTCCCACTCTACCCTGCTTCACAAATGAAAAAACATCTGATTTTCAGTTGGAAACTAATTTTTTAAAGTCTGATTTTCTTCCTTTGACTGTTTTACTTGATGAAGGACAATATTCAAAGAGTATGAATATATCCAGAATATGTTCCCTTCAAACGACATCCCTTTCCCAGGGAAAATGAAAATGGACACAAAGGTGTTGGGGGGCTGAACTCGCATGCAGACACAGTTTTTAAATTCCCTGACCATTTGTTCCTTACAACTTCTGGCTCTGGGTTATTTCCTCATCCTTGAGTGGATATTTTCTCCCATCTGCTGTATTTTACCAAGATACTGTATTTCTTTTGTTGTCTTTGTCTCCTTTCCCGTGCCTTATACTCAGATCATGCAATGAAATGCCTCGTTCTGTTGGCACAGAGCTTCACACTAACAATATAGTGCTGGCCCGGGGGGGCAAGGGGAGTGCTACTGCCAAGTGGGACGAGGCCAGTTGGAGACACCCATGTCATTCCAGGCCACCAGCCAAAGGGGTCGGGGAGTTGCTTTGTAGTTGAGTTGACATAGCCACCAGTGCTGGGACCAGCAGAGCCGTCTGCCAGGTTTCACAACTGGAGGTGCCACTGTAGGAGCCTTGCACTGAGGGCAGGAATGGGGAAGCAGGCTGAAAAAGGGAGTCAGTCACCCAAGTCTCATGTTGTGGCATTCAATGCACATGTGCTTTTCCTGATCAGGTTGTCTGCATCATACATGCATGCTGAGATTTGGAGTCTGAGTGAATCATTCAAAGCTGTTAAAATGGTTACAGATTTATGGGAAGCCTTTTCTTCCCAGAGACACATAAACTAAGACAACCTAATATTCACCATCACAAAGCAAACTCTTGCTAAGTTCAGAATATCAAAAGCAAAAGTGTAACATTTCCACACGTCACGCTGTACCTGTGCAGCTGTACTTGAGCACAGTCAGACAAAGGAAGGAATCTGATTACCCTAAAATTGAAAGCAACGTGGCTGTTACTATTGTTCCAGGGAGAATAGCACTGTCTCCCAGGCAAGGCAGAAACTTCACTTTGAACTTCCTGAGTTGACAAGGGCTTAAATCATAACTGTAACTTTACTTTGATGTCATTTATTGTGGTTTAATACCCCTCTTTATTTATTTCTTTACAATCATGTAAAATATATAAAGAAACCTAATCTGTTAGGGAGGTGTATGGGAATTTACAGAATAGACCTTAAGGGTTCCTTGATGCAGCTATAAAACACAGGGAAGCTATAAGAGCAGTCTGAACCAGACTAGGAACTTTAAATGTTATATAAATTTATTTGTCATAGTCAGAGGTTTATTGCTGTAAGTATTTACCTTCCCCATTGTTTTACTAGGTTGTGTATTTCTCAGACATCTATGGTAAAAACCGTGATGTACAAGGAAATAAGGAGAGCTTAAAAGCAGGGATGAATAGGCCAAATCTACTTTTGAAAGTATATTATAAATCCGGAATAACTTTACTGATATTAATGAAGTTGTACTACTATCAAACCTGACCACTTGTAGAGCAAATATGGCTCTGGTAGAGTTAATTACCACCCCTCACCCCTGGCTGATCTGGAATAATTCAGTGAAGCTGATGATAGATTTTTTCTTAATTTCCATCCGTAGAAATCAAAGATGACTCTGCCCCTAAACTAAGTAGGGTTTTTCCATCTCACCTTTAAAGTATTAGCTAGCTAATACCTTCTTGCTGTATATTGTAGATAAGCAGCTGAACTGTATTTAGGGAGTGTATATAGAGTCACAGGTGGTGCGTTGCTGTAAATCAGAAAGTTCCACTGAAATAAGCACAATGTGTTTTGATTCACACGGGTTGTGGATTTAGCCCATGTACTCACAGCAGTTTGCAAAGCTATGTGTCCACTGGCCTCTAACATTTCATGTTCTTCAGCAGGTGATTTCTAAAAACTTTTAACAAACCGTGGTAGTAGATCACAAAGACATTTTTAAAATCGTGATGCATCAAACCAGACAAGGCAAAGCACAGCCCTGCTGAAACAGTGCTGTGGTAAATTTTGCTAGATGCGAGTCTGAGAAAATTCTGAATTATTTAATATTGCACAAATCATAGGTCAGTTTTAAATTATGTAGACAAAGTCAGATGCTCCATCTGAAACGCAGAATGTCAGAGTTTAATAAAGGATATATTTCAATTTTCTTCATTTTTAATGTTACATGAATTGGAAGTATTTGCCCATTTTTATTCTCAAAGGTATTGAATTATTAACACTCTTCCATGGTTTTTCCATATTTCTTTTATTAAAGGGAACGAAGGACAAGAGCTTTAAAAACAGTATCAAAACATACATTGTAATTTTGATGATTTATGCCAGTTACTTGCTTAGTACTCTACCACTGTGACAGTGGAAAGCAGTCTGTGGATCCCTATGCATATACATATAATAGATGTACATTATGTTTATACACGTGTGGGAGGAAGAATACGTACACATCAGAAATTGTGTGTGTTTTTATTAAGAAAGGTCAGAACGGAAAGAATTAAGAGAGACCCCTGGTAACATCCATCTCTGTTTCTTTCAATTTCCTGTTGGATTACCTTAACTATATCTATGTTTTCTCTTCCACCTCAGCTGGAAAGATAACTTACCAGCAGTAAGCCAAGGACATAGTAAAATTCTCTATGCCTTTGTTTGGGTGCTTTTTTTTAACACAATGTCATTATCTATTATGCAAATAAACAACAAAATTGGGATACCCATGTAATTTCTGTACAGTCCTTTGTGTAAGTCAGGGAATCAGTATTTTCTCTATGTAGGTTCATTGCTTTTCCCTGTGGTGGCCTAAGGCATGCCTCAAATTGCACATGCATTTTCCTGGCAGAGACATTATTTTGTGTTTGAGAGTATCAGCTTTAATTAGCTAGCAAGTTACAGAGACGGATAATGCCAGTCAATGAGATTTCTGTGGAGAGGGTAGCTCAGGTGGTGTTTTCGTGGCCCTGGTCCACAAAAAAGTCATCAAATATGCATAGAAAAGTTTTCTTCATTTTTAACACCAGCTTTACTGGGAAGAGTTATTTTGTTTTAATGTTCTTAGCTTTATCCTGTTTAAAATCTATTATTTGTAATTGTGTCAGTAGGCTGATTCACAGCCATTGACATACTACTTTTCATTGTTAGATCTGATTGAAATATAAATATATAATAAACAGAAAAAGTTGACAGCTTGACTATCAGGTTAGACATTTCCATTTTAATCACATTAGGCATTAATAAAGGCATTTCTGTTAACAGATAACAGCTATTGTTTGTACTAGAGAGTATTAGTGTTGCTATTAAGTTTTTAATTGCTGAGAACTAGAATTACTCACGATGGATAATTTACTTTGGTAGAAAATGTGAAGTCCAAGTCTTGCAAAGTTTATATTCTAGGGGCTGTCAGTAATGGCATTAAAGTTTAGCGTATCTATTCATCTTTGTAAAACCGTCCCTTAAATACGGACAATGGGGATGAGGCAGCATTTATATTATTGTTAGAAATGTTATATCAATGATTTGTTTTTCATCAACTCCTTCCATCTGGCTCATCTATCTTCTAATTGTTACTTAATTGAATACGAGCAAACAGTTGGTCCATTTTTCTTCATTATTTCATTCTGACACATTTCTATAAATGGGTTTTGTCTTACAAACATGGCAATAGCATAAATTACAAAGATGAAGTCTGTCTGAAACAAAAATTACGGGGTTTTTTTTTTTTTGGTGTAATCTTTTCAGGGGTGGATGTTTTATTAAATGACAACCAAAGATATTTAAATGAGAACCAAAATGATGCTATTTATTAAATGCTTAAGCAATGAACAAGCTTATAAACAGCATGAAATGGTCACGCTTTTAAAATCTGTTTATTCAGCCATATATCCCCAACAAATAAGAGCTCTCATTAGTCATAATCACTGAATTAACTTTGTGGATACATTTTTTCCCCCCTTTTCTTTGCAGAGAGAATGTGCTAATTTCATCAAGGTACTTAAGGCTTACAACCAAACGCACTTGTACGCCTGTGGAACAGGGGCTTTTCATCCCGTCTGCACCTATATTGAAGTTGGAAGCCATCCTGAGGTAAACTATCTTAAATTTTTTTTTGTTTGTTTGTTTGGTTTTTTTTTGTTTTACTCTTTATTGGTGTGTAGTCATGATTTCTTTCTGCCAAAATGCACCCTCCCAAGTTTCTATGGCTCGGTGAGTGGATCTGGTAGGACCTGCTCCTGTATCAGGTGCTGACGTGCTGATTGATAAAGCACAGCAGAATCTGCCCTTTTCTTGCTGCACAGCATCTTTTTCCCCACAGGCTTAAATAAATACGAATATAAGCCCCATTTTGCCTGGTTCATGAAGTTAAAAGAGTGCTCTTTTTTTGGTCAGGGCAGATACCAGCTATAAGAGGGGCAGTTCAGCCTGTGTGGGGCCAACTCTGCCCATTGGTCTCCTGCTAGTCAGTACAGTCTGACACCATGGCAGCTCTTTCCCAACTGGGAATCAGTTGTCACACATTCATAAATCCTACTTCTCAGATTTGTCCTAACACACTGACAGTTTTTCATATGTGACTTAGGTTTTGTTTCCTTAATTTTTAGTAAAATATTACTTGTTTTTTCTGGTCCCTTTTCCCCTATTTTTTTTTAATCTGTAATTTATGGATTTTTTTGCTTAGTGCTGCAGAGGGCTTGCAGTAGCTCTTGCCCTGTTAGTGACAGTCAGAACTAAACTCATAAGTGTGGTCTTCCCTGGTGAAAACCAGTGTCACTTACAGAAAGCACTGGGACTATGCTGGTTCTCTAATCTGAAGATTTGACTAGAATGTCCAACCATTTCAGTGTTTTTTCACTCCACAAAAGCCAATCTTTTGTTTTCCTATTAAGCTGAGTATGTAATATGAATTAGTCACACTGCTTCGTTTTCAGTCTGGCTTACCTGAATATTGTTCCATGGACTGTTTCTGTTTTGCAACCCAGCTTTTGATGTGTTTTCAGCAGTCACTTACTTAATTTATGGATATGATTTATTTGTGAATCCATAGTTGTGTTACTTGTAGCATCTGTGATCTCAGAAGAAGAGCTCTTTCAAGTTACCTTATGGTTTTGCAATTCAGGTTTGCAGATTTCCCTGAAAATAAAGACATCATTCTTAAATGAATGAGGATTCAGGCATTTAAAAATCAGAATTTCTTCTTGTAGAAAAATTAACAGACCTTTTGAGTGTTGACTTTATAGTCTGGGAACCATTTTTGCCTATAAAAATGTCTTTTGATATTTGAAACATGAGACTTCAAAATGTTCTAAGCATAAGGTTTTGGGAGCTGCAAAGTAGACGGGCTTTTCTTTATATTCTTTAATTCTTTTATTCCAGAATGCATTCTTGACAATTAGTGATTGTCTCTTGACCACACACAGTATGTCATTGCTTACTGCATTAAACAGATTCTCTGCTTCCTGAGATCCATTTGGGAATTGGTAGACATATTAATTAACTCTAGTTCCGTAAGATGTGTGTCAATCAATTCTTGGCTATCTGCCAAGTGATTCTATCTGCAGAGAGATAGCTGGTATGAGGTCATTTAGTTCTACATTTGGCTGGTTTATGGCTGTACCATAAAACTAACACACACTTTATCAAGGATTTATAGAAAGGATGATCAGAAATGAGAGCCCAGATCCAACCTTGGTTTCACATTCTGGATTTTGAGACACTTGAGTCAATGATGTTTTTGGCCCTGGAACTGAAAGAGGATGTTTGGTTTAGCTTCTTTTTAGCAGTCCCCAACTATCTAAGTCGTTGCATTTTTGGTCATTTATGAAGTAAGTTTGTTAGTCCCCATGTGCCTGAATCATTCTCTTGTCCCTTAGTTTCACCTTTACAAACTGAGGAAGTCAAGAGTATGTTTATCTGAACTGCCTCGGACACTGTTAGCTTTCGACTTCCTTTTCTGGCTTAAGCTCTAGGTGAAATCATCTTCACCTGCCCTTTCAGTGGCACAAGTTTATGTACCCCCCAGGAGGCATGCAGGAGGGGTCGCACTCTTCTCAGCCCACCTCTGCCCATGCACAGACATTGGGGCAGGCAGGAGGCAAGTTTCTTCGCAGTTTTTGACAAATCTGACAGTCAGGCTGGGTCCTGTCCCTTGCAAAGGTGAGAATCAGATGAATAAATGAATTAGGTTTTCAGTGAAAAATAATCTGGCCTGTCTCTGTCTCTTAGCTAGAGCCTGCTCCTCCCTTTCCCGTACCACCTAGCCAGGAATTTCAAATGTGCACCTCCTCCAGGAGCTGGGGAAGAGGAGGGTGCTTGATTGACAGTAGCTATTAGAGACACCACGAGTGGGGGGGATACAGTATTAACCCCCACACCCCTGCATACTGCATCTGTGAGAGCCAGATGGTTTACATTGTCATGTCAGACAGCAACACTGGACGTGTCAAAGGGCCACTGCTTCTGTAGCATGTATAGTTTATACTTCCCTAGCATACTAAAAAAGGTAAAAAAATGTAAGTGAAAGCAAGCAGTTGATTTTGAGTTTAAAAATTGCCATCTAAAACGTTTCCTGAAGATTCATTTTCTGCCACAACCCTTGTGGAAAATTAACTGACTTCACCATCTGCTTATTTATTTTTGAAGCACTTAGAGAGGTAAATGTGAACTGATTAGAGGAATAGTCAGGGAATGTACCTACTGTCTAATAAGATTGCTTGTTTATGTGAGCTCTGAATATAACCCACCTGCCTGAGAGTGATGGAGGAGAGGAAATTAGTGTGTGGCAAGCTGAAGAGGATGGAGAAGTGAAATGTAAAGGAAAAAAAAGTGGCAAGAGATAGAAGAGGCACTGGAAGCAATTGGAGTAGGCTGCGGGAGGCTGGAATGTGGTACAGTTTTTATGATTGGGGAAAGGAAATAAATTGCTTTGTGTCATAAAGCAGTGAGAATATGAATTGTTATATCTGCTGAATATCTCTTCGATATGAAGCAGCATATCACAACCCTATTCCGTACTTGAAGATAACCATTTCTAGTGATGAAACTAGGCAGGTCTAATTGAGTTTGATGAAGTACAGTATCAGAAATAATAATAAAAAGGTAAAAGGATATGAACAACATGCTGTGCATCTGATTAAAAATGATCTGTGCAAATGTATACAACCTAATATGTTGTGAATTACACCACAGTCTGAGGAGTAAAGCAGACTAATCTTTGCTTAAATCTGTTCCAGATGTGTAAGTGCATAACCACAGTATTTAGAGAGACGAATAAAGTTAATGTTTCAGTAGACTTTAAGCATGTAAGCCATGAGTAAGCAGGAAAGAACATATTTAGAGGGAATGTAGGATGTGTATACGCAGAAAATACCTGAGGAGAGCCTAATTTAAATCTTGAAATCATCCATTGAAGAGGCTGTATTTGTGCCTTCACTGAATGGGGCAAACTGGCTCATATGCAGATGTCTGTATTGTATGTGTCTGAGTTTAGGTGAGATGACGTAACGCATCCACCTACACCAACTTCGGGGATCTGGGGTTAGGCAACATGTGTCATTCCCTCCCTATAATGCAATATAATACAGGAAACCAATTACCAGACAAAACAAGAAAGTAATTAGTAAAGCTGTGTTCTGCTCCCACTGACTTCTGTGGAAACAGGATCAGATGTGTAGGAATGTTGTACTTAACGGTTGCAAAATTACATAAGTCAGATCTGTGCTTGAAAGGAACAAATCCAACTGCAGGGAGACACAGAGGTGCATTAAACCCACTGGAAAATCACAACAGGATGCAAAATGCACCTGTCTCTGCATGCCTGAGCAGGGGGACAGAGCCCTGCGCCGTTTCCCCAGGGCTCCCTTTGGGGTAGTTTGTGTGAACCAGCAGGGAACAGTCCTGTTGAGGAAAGAACAGGATTTTCCATTTACTTACATACAGGTGGAGGTGTAGAGAATGCCCTATAGAACCTTGTTTTTTTAATACTCAGACAGGCATTACAAGAGCTGTACAAAATTGTTTGC
>NW_010229995.1:146153-152509 GCF_000690775.1 Eurypyga helias | reverse complement strand
ATTAGGGTTTCTTCAACCAAGGTAAATCAGTAGATGCCGTCTGAAGAACTAACCCAGCTTCTTTTATTGTCTCCTAATTCCAAATCTCTTGTCATTGTCCAACAGATTAAAACTCATTATTAACTGGAGGAACTGAAAAGATCTGGGATCACTTTACTTGTGGGTTATTTCTGAGTCTTAATCAATAAAGAAGCTCTAAATTTAGTTCAGATTTATGATGTACATAAAACATTAAGTTATTGCATATGAAGTTATATAATGGCACCACCTGTAACATATTTGCTTTTTCCGGACTCTGTGTATTTTAAAAATCTTTTTTTCAACTCATAAAATTTTGCTGAATTATACTTTCCACTTTTTTTTATCCCTTCTGTACTTCACATTAGAAGAGGTCTAGGTGCGATTTCTAAGTAAGGATCTAAGTAAGATCTATCTCTTCTTATAGATCTACGCATCTTTTTTGTCTGTCCGTATGTATTTTATATATATATAGTGATGGAAGAACAGTTTTTTTCCTGAGAGAATGACTTTGAAGGAACACATTACTTGAGGGCCCAGTATTACTGCTGGTAGAAAACATGTTATGCTTCATTATCTAATATAAAATCAGGGTGAAACATTGACTTCAGTAGTTGCAGATGTGGCATAAATTGGCCTAACTTCATTGAAGATAGCAGAGCTGTGTCCATTTACATCAATTTTAAGATTCCGACCTGTGTTTTTTTAGTAAAACAATTGAGCAAATGATTTTTTAAGTTAAGAATCACCTCAGGCTAATTTGCTTTCAATCTAATTAATTATACCTTTATATAGCATTTAGATGCTGACCAAATATATATGGAAAATATGAAGGTAAAGGATACTGTTAGAGTGGCAAAAATCACGAAATAAAGGGGCTTGATTCCTCTGGAGGCTGCTGGATCTGCAAACCATCACTTCTGTTCCACATGACATCGATTTCCAGTCCCTTAGGCTACCTTATGTGTAAACTCTTTGCATAAAATCAGGCTCTTCGCAAATGTACAATTTACCTCCACATGTTAAAAAGACTAAATCTTGGTGTAGCTATAACCTTCCGAGCACTTTGAAGGTATATAGTCTTATAGACAATTATATGTAGCTATATATAGCATATAATTCTTTTTCCAAGCCATAATTCACCATATTGGGACGGGATATGCTATGGGAACTTTCCAATGACCTGAAGACACTATTTACGAGAGGAGTAAGAGAAGGGACAGAGAACATGACAGTCCTTTCTCATCAGACAACCTAAGTGAGTCATTTATTCTGGTGAGATCTGACAAATATTTCTGTAAGGAAGCCAGGATGTGTTGTTGGAAGCTCTACACATTTTTAAGCACTGTCATGCAGAAGCATGTATTTCCTGCAAGCTGAGTGCTGTGTCCCAACTGGCACTTCTTGATATGTGGCATTATCTTGTGATAAAGTTACAGAAGCAGAAGGCCACCATAAAGAGGTAACTTGATTCCCATTTAAAAGACTTTTTGAAAAACTCCACAACCCCCTTTGTAAACAAGTATCAATCAGGTTCATGGTTAAATACTGTTATTTATGAAGGCCTCTCTTTGAGTACGCTGCAGATCTCCTTTGACTTCAGTTGTATTTTGAACATTGGTTTGCTAAAAGAGAATTTAAACTGGAAAAACTCAGATTTATCAAAACTTCATCCTGTCATGCCCAACCAAAATATAATTCCAATAAAACTTTGTTTCTGGAGTAGATCCTTTAAAGTAGGACTATTAGGCTTTATGTGATAATTTAGCTGTTGGAATAGTTTAATTTATGAGGTAAATGTCTCTCAGCTGAATAGCACACTTGCAGCAATGGCTCATGTCTTTCCTACCCCTTACTGTTGGGAAAGTCTATACAGCTGCTATGAATATTTCATCCTTAGTAAAGTGAGATACTAAAGAGAAAAACTTTGAAAGGGGTCTTTTTCCAAGTACCTTTTAACAACATAAGAATTGATTTCCTAATACAAATTATAATGCATACTAAACTTTAGATGTAAACCACACAGTTAAAAGCATAATAGTTTAAATTTGCAGCTAGTGTTCATTATCCTGACATATTCAATTAAGAAGGACGTGCCTTTATTACATCTGAATATTTGACAACTAACTGATCTATTTGATCTTCCATTTACCAGTGTAAAGGTATATTTGTAAGAATAGGACTATTCCAAATTATATGCATGCAGAGGATCTGGCTCAGTATCTTAAAATTCAAATGCACTAGAGATACAATTTTTTTGAGGAAAGAATTTAGCAGAGGGGTCATGCTTTAATCATTGACAGGAAATGTGAACATCGCTGGTTTTCAGCTGTCATGTAATGCATTCAGTCCTGCCCTTGCATATTTCATAATTACACCTAAGCAATTTGGAATCTATTTATGTCTAAAGTGACAGAAAGTCAGTAATTATGTCTGAGGTGCACTCTGAGATTTACAAGTTAAACATTTACATGTAGGAAAAGAAATCAAGTTTTAAACTATCACAAGTCAAAACAGTGCAGTTGGCTATTTTATTTCTTTGCCTTTATTTCTCAGTCTACAGACTTAAATGGTTTAGGCAAAATGGAAGCATGGTTCTTTAGAAAGTTATACAGATGAGACGTGTAAGATATGATGAGAAGCAGAACAAAGACATGGAATTTACAACTGCAAGGGCCATTTGTTACACAGCAGAAACCACTAATGAAACCCCTATTATTATTCAAGTCTGATCAGTTCACCTATTCAGCAGCTAACTTTTGCTTAGGACTTGATAAATATATCCAAATTGCTATGGCAGATCTCCTAGCTTATTCTTAAGGGGAAAAAAAAACCAAAACCAAACAACCAGCCAAACAAAAAAACCCCGAAAAACAAACCCCACCAACCAAAAACCAAAACAGATTCAAAAGCCATATTATTTTAAAATTAGTTGTATGCATGTTTTAAAGAAAATGCAAATAGAGTCATTCCGCAAGTGAATGTTCCAGCATTCTACAGTTTGTTTTTTATTGAAAACTTCTCTGAGATGAGAGAGAACTGGTAAGGGTATGGTCTGTAGAGATCACTGGTGTTTCTGTGGATCTGGTCTGATGACTAGAGACATGCAATGACACAAAATGAAAATTGATAGTAGCAAGATCTGGCATACGCTCCTCCACAGTTAAAAAAAACCCAAACAACTCACATAAATTAACTGTTAACACAGATTTTTTTTTAATGTTTTCTCAGTCCGAAAAAAGTCCAGTGTGAATGATAGTGTCAAATTTGACCCCCCTGCCTCCTAATGAGAGGAGTCTATGTGTTAGCATGCTTCCACTGAGATAACTGAGAAGACCATTGTTCCCTTACCATACATGGCTTTTGCCTTCTGTGGCTGAGAAATGCTGCTTGCTTACAGTGGAGAACTGTATACAGTAGGGCACAGCTGAATGACTTCCATGAATAAGAAACTAAAGCTAGTTGACATATTCATTAGGTTCAAAGAAATGAGTTTCAGAACTGTGGGAAAACTTTTGTTTGTGCTGCTGGAGGGGAAAAAAAAAAGAGTGTGATAGAAAGAGACCTCCATGGAAGTAAATTCACGGAGTAAAGCGTGCATATGCGCACATGCAGAACTGTTGAGTGGATTTTTACTTTTACCACATGCAAGTTCTGTAAGTCCGCGTCTTAAAACCATTGGTAACTTTGAATATTCTCAGATACTGAGTGATTCAAGTTAAAAACGCTCTTAGGATCTGGGTTTAATTTTTTTTTTTTTTTTTAAATGTGGGGTGTTCTGTCCTAGTACTATTTGTCTTCAGTGGAATTCTCTATGACTTATAACTAAGAGTGAGGTTCATTCTCCATTTGTACAGTCACAGAAAAACCCATCAATTTCTAACATTTTTAGAGTGATGACTCAGTTTTGTAACTGCTTTAATAAAACTAATTTTAGCGATGGCTATGAGAGAAGCTGAAAATACACCCAGTGTTTGCATTTTGATGTTCATTATTTCTCCTATCAATTGAAGGATGTTATGATAAATTACTTATTTCCAAAAAGTAAATATTCCCACTGGAACATGATTACCTTACTTTACCATGAGATGATACAGTTTTCCTAATTAGTTACAGATTTAGATTGTACTTTTTAAAAGAGATGGCAATCATGTTAAGATCTTGATCCAATTTTCTGGGTGGGACTGTTATGTTTGTTCATCAGCGTAGCCCATAATGTTTCCAGTAGCACAGATTTCAGCATTTGCCTCTTGTTAGAGTAACAATTGAAAACATTAACCCAACTTCACAGCCATGCAACATATGCAAAATTTCATCCACACACCTCCTGAAACAAAAGACAAGTATGACTGAATCCTTTCATCTCTCGACTAATGTGGTGGAGAAAAAAATAACAAACAACAAACCACCATCTGTTGGGAAGCCAGTGTAGTAAAAATAGTGGAAAGACAGCCTATAGTATAGACTGACTTACTTGAGGAAATGACTTATAAATAGAATTATTTCTTGACTTAGAGGTGCAGGAGGAAGGAAAACTGAAAGAAGGAGTTACCAAGCACAGACTTGGATAGACCAGCATCAGAGCAACATTATTCACTGTGGGATCCACGTCACAAGGCTCTAGTTGACAGGGGCTGACCTCATGAAGAATCATCACTTTTTAAGTGTGATTTCTGTAGCTGAAACAAGTTGACTGTATTGTGTTTGTAGCTCAGTACAAACACCTTGTCAAATAGGCTTTAAACAGCCAAGGTCACAATACAGCAGGTTTTAGCTGTTGGTGATGCTCCATGTACAGGCCACAGAGCTGTGAAATGCAGAACAGAAAAATAACCACAGTTATATATATATATAAATAATCACTCATGAGGACCTAACCAAGAGCCTGTTGGTATTAACCAAATTCACTGGGCTCTGTCTAAAATTTTGTGACAGCTGATGTGTTGTGGAGTGCCGTTCAGGCTTGCTTTTTAAAGGCTGTAAGAAATATTTTAATTATTCAAAGTTACACACTGAAAGTCTGAAAACACTGCTTATTTCCACGCTTTCAGACCAACCTAGTATTTATCATTTCTGCATGTTCACAGTTTGTGAGCTAAATGGTGACTAGCCTGCAGTTAGTCCCAGGAAGGGGCCCAGAGAGGCTGTGTATATCCATGGTACAGGCGGCTCAGCAGTGATGGAGTGGCTCATGCCTGAGCTTCTCCCCAAACCCTCCTTCTGATGTTGCTTCTGGCCAGAAGAGTCTCATTCAGAATTCCTAGAAAAGGGGTATTTCCCCAAAGGAAAGATGAGAACGCTCATAGATTTAAAAGCAATCTCTCAAACAGATTCAGGAAAGAAAAAAGTCACTTGCCACAATGGGAGGCCTCCTTGGTGTGCTTCCAAGCTCCTTATACATCTCTTTCTTTCATCAACAGCTGCATTTGGCATGACGAAACTGGCTTCTCCACAATGATTTAATCTTATTTCTCCTTTGATAAAAAGCAGAGCAGGTGCAGCTACTATTTCTGTGAGTAAACAGCAGTATGTAGGTATTTCCAGTGGTTGCCTGGTGGAAGAGGAAATCATTGTTCTTTTGCTGTCTTGACCATCACCATTTTTATGTACAGACTCACATATATGTGAAAATGTTTTCACAATATTTTCAATGTCTCCTTGCCTTTACAAGGTTTTGAAACGTTCTTCTCTGCCCTGTATTATACAAAGTGTATCTCAAATTTGTTACTAATTCCCCTATTCCATAGTACAGTAAGAAAATAATGCTTAACATTGATACTTTGATTAGTAATTAGTGCTTTGCTTCTTAAGGAGAGATTTAACTGAACCATGTAAGAAAGCAAGTAAGAATTAATCCCATATATGCCATACACACAGAGGAAGGATCTCTGCAAAAAAAGAGCAGATAGAGTTTAACCATTGTGTCACTTTCTGCCTTTGCTACATACCTTTATAAAGGATTAGGAAAATGTTTTTTATCAGTATAGAACCTTTCATCTTTTTGCATCATGTATTGCTGGCAGAAGATGACACAGATAGATTAACAAACAGGTGTTTCAAGATCTTAAAAGTCTGACAGGATAGAAAATATGTCATACTACTTTAAACAATACTTTTCTGTGAATATGAGATGCAGTACAGCAATGTATGCCTGAATGCTGCAATAGTACCTGTCAGTAGTTTTAAGAACGGGTCATGGCTCATACAGAGATTGTATTTTGTGCAGGGAAGGAACACAGGACTGTTCATAAAACATATCTAAAAATAACAGACATGAAAGCAGTGCATAGGCATAAACAATTGTTGTCTTTTATACATTACTCCATATATGTGTTGCC
>NW_010229995.1:60027-146135 GCF_000690775.1 Eurypyga helias | reverse complement strand
AAGAGTGTGAGAGATTAAGAACAGTACTGAAACAGGCAGTGTTTTCAGTATTTGTGCTTGTCCCATATGCCTACTGCTTGTGTGATGCTGGAAGCAGAGTAAGTGATCACAGCAACTCTTTCTGTCCTAAAAATCTAAGAAGAACCCATTTGAAGTCAGTTGGGGGAAAAAAACCTACATCCTTACTTTTACACTCATTCCCAGTTATAGCTTACGTAGTTTGTAACAACTTGCTTTCTCTTTGTGACACTCAGTATGTCTGTTTGGAAATGCGCTGTCTCCTCTTGGAGCTCCTGAGCACAAACCATACAGAATCTCTGTACCTTCCCTCAAATACTGTTCCTGTGAGGGAAGTGTATTGTGGCCTTCTGTTCCTTCCTTCACCTCTCCCTCGTTTATGTAAGATAAATAATTTACTGAGTATGACCTGACTCAGATGAAGTACATGCCTCTGACTCGATCATGCCTCTGAGGACTTGGAGTAAATTAGTTATTTCCTGAGTAACTTGTTTCATTGGAAAAGGGTGAGTAACTTTCCACTATTTCCTCAGAACTCAAGGAAAGACAACTGAATACCTGCTTTTTTCTTTCTCTTCAGCTTCCGTATTATTTGCTGTAGACAATTCACATACGGTTATTTTTATTTATTCCAGACGGAAACTTTGTTTTTAAAAATGTGGTTTTCCTTTAGCTCAGTGAGTCAGAAAAGAATGTGAGAAACACATTGGATGAAAAACCAGTCACCACTGAAAAACTTAGATGAAAGGAGGTATTGTGCAGAATGAATAAATGATCTTGATGAACTCATACCTTTTAGAGTTGGCGGTGACTTGCTATGACATCTATTCTAATTTTTATACATCTGCAGTCATCTGCAAGTCTGGACTGTCTTCTCACCTGTAGTGATATAAATCACAACAAGTGATGCTTGCTGTGCAGCATTAATTTGCATTTTAATTCTTTAATTTTCAAATATTGCACAGCTAATCATAATTATATACATTGTCCAATCCTAAGCAACTCTCTTCCTAGTGTATGTATCAAATAGTTCCAGAAGAGCTCTTACGTAACTTTTCTCTTGTATGATTGCATGTATTTTAGTTAAGAAAAGCTACCTGACTTATGAAAATCTATGGATTCCTTGGAGTTGCGACATGGTCACGCTCAGGGAGATATGTTAATAAATGTTCATAAGTACATAATCAGATGAGAACACAATAGTCTCCACTAATGAAATATGATACATAATGAATCTTGCATGGGAGTGCTAATAACTACCTTTAGGTTAAAGTGCTCAGATGTCACAGTATAACAATATCTGTCTTAGATGTGTATCATTACAGCAAAGTAATTAAAGGTTACTTAGCTGTTAAATGGTTACCTTGGAGGAATCCTTCAATAATGTAGCTTCAAACATGCCTTCACAATGAAATTAATTAAGCAAATTAAATATCAGCCTTGTAGTAATCCATTTTATGTGCAGAATATCTGGTTTATAAATGTATAATATGATTGGGGGCGGAAAGCAGAGAACTTGAAGGTAGGCCCATTTGTTTTTAAACACAAACCAATCTTGGTTGTTCTTATATATAAAATAATGCTTATGCTATGGGGTTAAAAAAGTGACCAAACGGCTGAAGAGAAATGGAAGGTCAAAATTATCATGGTCATGTTCCATGTGCTGCTTGAGTGCAAAGCTGAAGTAGCACTGCTCAAGATGAGAGAAGTACTAACATTCAGTGGATCCTTTTCACACCTCTGCACTACTTAGAGTTAAAAGCCTAGTAAAAAGTAACTGGAATCTTGCTAACAGCTCAGTTTGACTCATTAGAAGGATGCTTTCAGGGATTACTAGCTTGCTGCCTTCATCTGTATTTAATATAAACCACACCTGAAAAGTTGAGCAAGTGGCTTGATCTGGATATAAACATTTCTCATCACCTGTTCAAATAGGAATATGACATGGGCAACACAAGTGACAGAGTGGAGTGCTACAGAAATCAGAGAAATTTACTTTTTCCCCATAACTTCCATGCTGGATTGAAATGTTATTTCATAGATTTTGTCTTAAAAAATATTTCCCTATCATCATGCAGAGTGTATTCTGCTTTTTGCTTTTTTAAAGAGAAACAATCAACTAATAATAAATAGATTATTCATCTGAGACCTTTTCATATGTAAGCAAGAAGTTGTGAAGTTCAGATCTGCTGTTGTCCTAAAACATTGACCTTGCTCCAAGCAATGACATTATTCACATACCTTAAGTTTACCCTTATTTAAATGTTTTGCCTGATCATGTCTTTTGACAAAACAGAAAAAAATGAAATCTGCCTTATGCTGCAGAAATCTTTACTCCCAACACAGATAGGAGAATACTTGCAGAAGAATAGGAAAGATGAATTCTTGGTAGAAATCTATCTTCTTCATGCTGTGATACATGTTTTTATGCAAGTAAGATAATTAGTGGTGGCACCATCTTATTGGTGATATGCAAAGCTGCTACTCATTTTGGTTGAGGATGACACCAATGTTATGGGTTCTTCTCCAGTTCTCAGCTTTTGCTAAGGCCAGGTGGTTTGGCCTTAATTGGTTTTGCTCTCTGCAATTCAGATTTCTTGGAAGATAAAGCTTCAGTTTATTGACATTTGAAAATCATCCTGTGTGTCCAGGCCAAAAAAATCTTCAGGCAATCTAAATAGCAGCGATAGAGTTATCTGTCCACTAAACAATCTCTAGATGACCTTCAAAGACCCTCTACGCACTTAAGGACTAAGCCTACCTGAAGGTGTATCATCTAAGTGTAAAAAAAAAAAAAAGGAAAAAAGTCTTAATACTGGGATTCTCAAGGAATTGTTTATTTTTCTGTGCTGCAGCTTCTCAGATAATACAGATTTTTACTTCTTGGGCACAGCAAAACCATGTATACTTATTGGTTCAGCCTGATTCCAGACCTGGAAACTGCTTTTGAAGGGGCGTTAGAGAAAAAAACAATTTAAGAGAGGAAGACTCTCTTCCAATGAGATCTTTTGCCCTGAGGTATGATTTTTTTTTTTTTTAATTATAAACTGGTAAACATATAATCAGAAAACGGATGGCATTGATTACTTTTTCAAAGCAGTAACTCTCTAATCATTTCATCCTATACTTCCAGGTTGTTTGAAGTATGGAACCAACATGAAACCTGAAAGCATTTTTGCCATTTGTATAAATCAACGTTACTCTCTGTAACTAACATTTATTTACAAGCTTGCAAAGGGTTTCATAAGGGATATGAGTGCACCTACAATACAAACCATGTGTCAAACATCAGAAAACTGCAGACCAATAGTGCTGTTGTTTTTTCCCTTTACTTGATCCAAGTTTCGTTTTTGGTTTGGCTAAGCATCAGTGGTCGTGAAGGTGATATATCAACAATAGTCATGGTGGTATATTCAATTTAATTATAGCTGGTTGAGGTGCTTAACTTAATTTACTTTTTCTGAAAAACAATTTATTTTACTCTGTTTCAACAAACCTTTCTGTTTATGTATTTCATCATCTTTTGTTACAAGAAACAGGGATCTGGTTTCATTACTCAAGTGTAGGAGTAATGAAAGAGTAAGTATTCATCAGCCTACTGCTTCTATACCGAGGGTCTTTTCCTGGAACAGGAAGAGACCTTTTACTGAAGAACAAATCCCTTGAAGTCATTAGAGTTTAGTCTAGATCGTGAATTTCAATTCCTAACTAAAAATCTGTGAAACTCATACTGAATTTGGGAAATGGAATGATTGAGCATCGTTTAACGTGGAACAAAGCCCCAAAGATTCTTCCAACCATCATAATACAATAATAAGTGATTCAGACACGAGTACAAGATTATGTATCCCCTTAAAGATTGGAGGGTTTAAACAGAACAGTAATGGGGACAGTTGACTTTAACTTCAGTGAAGAAAGGAAGGAAAAAAAAAAAAAAAGGAAGGTTTAGACGAGGGAATTTTGATCGTGGAAGAGGTCTCTGCATGACTTAAGCCTTGACCAAGAAACTGGTGAATGTCTCACTAAGGTAGTGCAAATGCCTGCACAGGCATTCTCATTTCAATTAAAGTTCCATTCCAGGTCTGGCTTTAGCTGCCTGCAAGTAACTGAGCTTAAATTGAGCTCACTGTGTCGAAGTGGAGTGCATGTGTTTACTGGAATCTCATTACATTCAAACATACTGATACAAGTCTGCAGATTAGTGCTTGCACTGAAAAGCCCTTTTAGCCTTTCAAAGGGCTTTGTAGGGAAGCAAGCTGGAATACAAGCCCTTCCTGCTTGTCATTTGTAGGTTTGTGAATTTGGTTTTTATTTCTTTGTGCAAATGTTTTTTCATGCAGACATTGAAAAGCCATGACCCGCTGTAAAAAGGATTACCATGAAGAGAGAGAGTAAGAACAGAGCGTAAAGGATGGTTAATACAGAAATGCTAAATCTCTCTGTGCGAAGATTATAGCACAATTTTTTTAACTCGAGGTACTTTCCTGATACTGTAAAAACTGTCACATACCAGAACCACAAAAGCCTTAAAGAGAAAGCAAAAAGAAAATACCTGCTATTTTTTGTAGAAGGATGATATAGAACCCCTTAAAAATCTGATTTATTTTAGCTGCCATTGCAGCAAGTAGTTTAGATAACACTTAATGACTTAGATAGTGTTTTTACAATCAGTATATTTCATGGGGTATTAAAGACAATAAATAAGGAAATACTTTAAAACAGATAATAAAAGACAGTAAAGAACTTACAAAAAGCCTGACATCTTACTCATATGAAGGAATAACTTACTGTCATGAACCACATTAACCATTTGAGTAAGTGGAAACAAATCCTGGTCCAAAATTACTCCTTTGGTCTGGGATGAAGGATGGGGGAAGGTGTTCAGCTATACCTACATCACCTTTCTATTGGTCTGTATTGGTAGTAAGCAGTATGGTCAGAAACAAATCCAGACCTAACACCTCTAAAACTTCCAAACCAGATAAAAGTAATATTCTTTGGGGCTAACTGGGATGTAAATTCATGCATGGGTTAAACTGAAGCAAAAATGGATTGCATCTCTTTTCATTGGTGGCTTTCTAGTTTCGCTGGTCTTGAGTCAGGAAGATACTGTATTTGCAATAGCTTTTATGGATTTAAGAATACATGATTACATGTTGTGACTTAACAGGGACCATATTTTAAAACACACTTAAATACTTTCCTTAGGTTTGGACTTAAGATACCTGAAAAACCAATCTTAATCTTATCCCAAAATTTATCTATCTTAATTTTCATATTTACATATCTAGCTAGCGGAATGTAAATTAGAGATCAAAGGCACCACTTTAATGGGTGCTTATCTGGCTTAGTCATTTCAGTTTCATTTTCAGTGAGGTGCTTAAGAACCTAAAGGTCATGTCACTAAATGTAGTCATCTCTACATTTCTTGGATGAAAATAAAGATGGGAGAATTTATAAAAACAATAAGAACAACTTTTTATAGAAGACATGTCTCCTCAATCTTTCCCTGAATGAAAAAAACAACATTGGAAATTGAATTGAATATTGTGTTGCAGGGATAAACATTGAAGCTGTTCATAATAATAATAATACACAGTAATTTATAATGGACTTCAGTCTTTTCAGGTGCTTTCCAAGAATTTCTAAGAAATTTCAAATGAACATAAAATATTTCAGAATTTGTAATCTTGGTCAATACCCAGTTTTATGTACTACAGACCAAATTAATTGCTGACAAGATTGGATTCTATTAACTGTATCATAGTATATGTGAGATTTTATTCTCTTTCAAACTTATGTTCTAGAAAAACGGGGGTTTTTGGATATTCTGTCTGGAAAAAAAGTATTTCTTTCAGTAATCAAGTAATCACAATGAGTAGTTCAAGCTTCCCAACCCACTTTTTTCTCTTTTGGGTGTACTACTTCTAAATCACATGGTCTCTTCCAGGCTGAGAAGGTTGAAGTAGATATGAAAAAGAGAGTGTGAGAAACTGCCAAAAAAATTCCTAAAAGGCAGAAGCAATGTTGTACTAGAAGCCAATAGGTTAAGCAGGGAAATAAAGGTTGGATGTACTGAAGGTTAGTGCCTACTGTAAGGAGGATTTTAAATGTACTGGCCCTCTGATAAGAGGTGAGATGAGGACAGCTATAAAAATCAGCATGAATGTTACCACTATCATTGTATAGTTGGAGTGAAACGTAATCTTGAGTTTAGTTGCAATAGCTAAATTTCAAATTATTCAATATAAAATAGATTGAAATTTTGTTTCAATTTATTTCAATGAAAGATTGGAGAAAAAGGGAAAAATGTGGGAGCTGAAAATTTATTTTTAAAATAGTTTTTAAAGCAAAATGTCTCATGTACTGTGACCACTGACTGCCTTTTGATTTCTGTAGAGCTAGGATGAGGCTTTATGTGCCACTCGGTCTAATCTGGGCATTAATTACCTATACATTTAAGCGCGTACTATGGTTCTTTCATGAAAAGCAGTCTTAGGACCCCGTTTAGAAGGAACTTCAGCAAATTAATTCATTGTTTTCAGAGAGATTACTCATATGTAAAGTAAAACTATATTTGCATTTAGGTATTTCAAAAGAAAAAGCTTTTTAATTTTTGTACTCCATAGGCAGCACCATAGACAGGAAACTCTGAGGGGTAAGAAGGGAGACAGATTTGGGGTTTCTTTCATGACCCAGTGTTCCCTGGCACTGTAATGTAGGAATAATGACAGTGAGAAAGATTAATAGAAAGCAACAGGGAAGTATGTTTGAGGATCTGAGGCTTCCAGTATTTTACTCTTTCCTGGTATTAGATAATTTACTCCCTCTAGACTTGGATTGCGGCCTAATTTCAGAGGGCAGATTTTGCCTGATTTAAATCACCTGAAATGCAGTCAGCTGGTATAGTTATCCAGCCTTATCCTTTGTAGATGGAGAGACTTGCACATCTTCAGAAACAGTGCTTGTCTTTCACACCTATCCTAATATCTGGGATTCTCATGACCATTAAATAACAAGAATGAAATAAAATCAGGCAGTCATTCGGAAGCAGTGCATTTCAGAAAAGTTCCTGGATATTGATTTACATTTCTCTGAACGAGAAAGAATAAAATTATACAAATTGAATACAGTGGAACTCAGGAAGCAGTATGAAATTTCAGATACAATTTAATTGTACAAGAACTGAGTTGAATTATTATCCAGCTAAAACAATCCATTACAACCTTTAAAAACCCATGAACTTAAGCATTTTTGTTAAATTTAGATTTTGACATTCAGACTCTTGGAATCTGCAGTGCACATGTGTATGTCTGTCTGGTGCATTTGATGTTCTTCCTTAAGCATTGTCATCTAAGAGAGGAGATCAAATCCCCATACTGAAAATTATATAAATGGCTAAAACTAATGTGATGGCAAGGTAAAGGTGGAGGGAAGGTAGGACTGCAGCAGAAAGAAAAAAGCATCTGGACATTGTAAGGTAGAGCAAGCATGGTCTATTTTACATCCTGCTATTGTCACTTCATTTTCTGTTTGCAGCTTACACTAATTTTCTACCAGGAATCTTCTGCTGCCCTTTAGCTGCTCTGTGTAGGCACACATCCTCATCATGGCACAATTTGTAATAAATGAGTTTTTAACTTCTTACATTACTGAAGAAGATTAATGGTGCAGAATTTAAAAGCTGTGACCAAAATTTGATGAAACGACTTAAAATAAATGACTTTTAAGATAGAAAGAAGCTTCTGAATATCATGAGACAAAATCCAGACAGCAAGAAAATAAAGTTAAACCATTCTATCTGAAGCCATTTCACAAAAAGAAGAGGAAATGTGTGACATATGGTATCAAGTAAGGCACTTGAAGTTGAGTCTAAAAATGTTTATAAAGACAGCTGTAAGTTTGCATGATTAAAAAGGGAAAGAAAGGATATTATGATACATCAAGAAACAAGAAAGAGTTATGAAATCAGAGGTGGACTTGGTGGATGTTTGTTTGCTTTTCTTATCCAGTAGTTTCTAAATGTTTTTAGTCAATTTATCTTCAATTGAACCTCCACCTCTGTCTTCCGTTCTGTTTCTCCCAGTGACATCAGTGCTGGCTATTAACACAAAAACTGGGTGGATCTTTGAACCTTGAAACCAAATCAAAGAACAGTTTAGAGGAAGAGATAATTACATATCACCTCTTCTTTCCTCCAATATGTTTAAACAGATTAGATTATTTTAATAAGTGTTGGATGTGATGGGAACATTTCAGAATAATATTGTCACATGCATCTCTACTGACTGCATTTGAATCATAAGTCACTTTCAAAAAAAGCCCCAAACTTATCTGTCTCTATGAAATTGTGTGGTATGTATTATCTGATCTTTAGTCTAAGTTAAATGACATTTCTTTTTAAGTTTTGTTTATATGATTGTTCAGCTAATTAATATTAAATTGTTTTAGGGCTGGAAACCTCTGAGAAGATTTTTTGCTCCTGCTGCTAGTTCTTGTGAAAGCCAAGTGAATAAAAAACAAGTGGCTATTTGCATATGGCAATTTGTCCGTGCATTAGGAACCCAGTGGAGATATTCCTTGGGAATTGCAGGGAGACTAAAAGCTAACTGGACACAAAGGCTGATGCGCTGTCCCCATCACAAGTGATCCTGACCAGTTTCACTTGGCAGATTGTGCGCAGCTTTGCATGTGCTGAGTAAGCTCAGTTGCCATTAGCTTTTCTAGGATTTGGGGCAGGACTATATACTTTTGTTTATGGCACTGGGCAAGGCTCAGGAACTAGAACATTAGCTTTTTGCTTTGGCATCAATTTCCTGGCTAAATTACCTGATTTCTCTCTGCCTCATTTCATAAGAACAGTCAAATCTGTTCAGACGAAAGGCTCATTTAGCCCAGTATCTCGGTTCTCACAAGGACCCATAATGGATGCCAGTGGAAGAGAATAAGAAGGCGAGCATGCAGCAGTGCTTAGTGATATAGTATCCCAGGCTCCAGCACTCGTTGTTCAGGGATTTCCTGAACCAGCGGTGGAATCTCTGTGTTTAATGCTTTTCAATGACTTGGTTTTGATGAATTAGTACTGGCATTTCTTGAGCTCATATATCTTAAGTATCCACAACATCCCATGCCCTAATTATTGTAACATGTGAGGAACAACCTTTTATTTTGTTTTAAACCTTCTACCTGCCAGTTTCCCATTTTAGAACAAACTGAGAACAGTCGTCTTTTCTTCATATCTCCTCCACTGTGCTGTATGCTTTCCAAGTTAGAGGACTGTAACTTCATGCAGTACTGAAAATGCAGGAGTGCCATGCATTTATAGAGACATAAAGATGCTGTTGGTTTTGTTCCTTATTTCTTTTCTTGAAACTCCTAACATTAAATTTGGGGGTTTTGACTGCTACTGGGCCTTGACATCATTCATAAAAAATAAAATAACATTTTTAAAAGCTATTGTGACTTTAAAAATTGTTATTGATCTATAAAATGAGATACTGTGATAGTGTTTACAGAATTGCTTTCTGTGAAAAGATGCAGAAACAAACAGTGACCACAGCTTTATACAAAGTGCAAGAAAGTCCTTTAAATATACAAGTTGTTCTGGTTTATTCTAGCTGCTTTCAGTCAGTAATAGGAGATTTTTGTCTCTTAACATTGACAAATAAAACATTTTCAGGGAGAAATGTAGTTTTAAAATTCCTGTTTCTTTAATCTAGACAAAAAGTGATGATTCTCCTGGTCTTTGGAGGCCCTAATCAGATACCACTGAAAGATGAGAGGAGAGTGGCATAGACTGAATGGGCTCTGGAGCAGATGCTTAGTCACTGATATGAGAATAAAATGTCAGTCCTGCAATTTGACTTCCCTGCTACCACTAACACCTCCTGGAACAGGAAGACAGCTGGGCTATTGTATTTCAAATTCCATTTGTAAGTGCTATATTTAATGACTGTGTACAAAAGAAAAGGAAAGGGGAAAGATACGTTTCATTCCCACTGTGCATCTCTAAATGTGCAGTATGGGACTGGCAGACCTTATTAGCCCTCACGAGATTTTTCTTTCAAGGAAACTAGCATCATTGCAGATGTTTGGTCACTTTTCCTACAAGGCCATTCCTCTGAGTTCTTCCTTTTCTGAAGGACTTAGTTTCGACAGGAACCAATTATAGTTGACAAAGTTTCAAAACCTGTCTCCTGTTTCTCAGGGACCTGTAATCAGTGTTCAAATCTTAGGTAAACAGAGTTTCATCTATAAAGAAAAGATAAGCTCAACAGAGTTCAGACAGTGCCTCAAACAGCACAAACACCTTCTCCTGTTGAAATGTTTACGTCCAAGGTGATAGAAACCTGAGCAGCATTATCTTGCAGATGGTCTGAGAAGATCTTAATAAATAAATACAAAGGCATGTGGTTTTCCCTACCATTTAGTATCAAATTTTCTGGATCCAGGGCTAACTTACAGTGAGGAAACATTCCAGTTGTAAAACTAAGACAAGATACTTTAGAAGCATCCCAGTGCCTTAAACATTGCATTTGTAATGTGGATGTGCAAAAAACACATGGACCCTTCTGATATTTGTCCTGCTTGATAACCTCTAAAACTGACTTTTTCTTCTAGTTATATTGACTATCACTGGGGTTACACAAGCGTTGCTGCAGACACAACTCTGCTCCTTGTCTAAAGGTGTTTGTGTTTATAAATAACAAATTAAAAGGGTGATTTGGCACAGTAGGTGAGATGATTAATATTTCAGGTCTTATTATTTTTGTTTGTGCATGTATGTGTGTGTAATTATACCTTTCAAGGATCAACAGCTAAGTGTGGTTAAGCATTTAACATTTATCTGCATAAATGCAAATGAAGCTTGCATTTCAGCCAGAAATTCTAAAACAAGTAATCAGCATGGATTCAGAACACACATGATTTTTCTTCTCAGCCTTTATTGCTGTTACTTTAATGATGACAAAAAGCAGAAGGGTGATGGTAAGGATGCAAGTTTAGAAGACTTATATTCATCAGTTCAAACCTTTTAAATTGATGGTGATGGAGAACAACTGTTTTAATTCATAGTCCTTTGGAAGGATTTGCTGTGACCTCAAGCTAACATGTAAACATGGCAAGGGATATGAGAATCCACTGACATTCACTGAACATGAGGGAATCTTTCTTTAACTTCAGTGGGCCCCAGGATGAAACTCAGAGCAGCGCCTAGGACGACATGCACAATCTCAGGGATCACACCACATGTGGGATGGCACTGCCCTTCGTTGCAGTCTGTAGGGTTTATTGTTACAGTCCTTAACCCTTGTCTGAGCACAAAGACGGGTACTGCCTGTCTCAGTTCATGACCACAACCACTCTACGCTGTGGCTGTGGTCTGGTGGTGGGTGATGAAATGTGAAGTAATCTGAATGTCATCTTTCTTTCTCAAAATAAGCTGCATAACTGAATCATTTGGATGCCATTAAAACTGGCTACAGAAAATTATCCCAGAAATCAACAGAACTTTAAGGAAAATTACTTCTTTCCTGCAAGAGGTTGTGTTTTTGTCAGTTTGCTCTACTCAACAAAGTTGGTCTGTATTATACTGCACTGCACTATCTTACTGGGTGAAACAGCCATGATTTTAAACCAAAGTTCTGTTAAATGAAGGGCAGCATTTTTTCTTGGAAAATATGAGTGTCAGTAGCTGAGTTATCTGGCTGGATGCTGATTATCCCCACTGACACTGTGTATTCCTATTTATGAGTCTATGTATATAGACATACGATCTGAGTGTATTAGGTATTCTTGCCAGTGTTGTTGAGTCTCTCCCCTTCTGGGGACTCCTGGGTGCTAGAAACGCAGGCAAGATAGTGAATAAAGAAGTGAATTTTAAGGCATTTTTTCAGTCACTCTGATTCAAAAACACTTAAATCCATCTGTTTCTGTGTCAGCAAAGTTTTTGTTTCACTTGGAAAAGAATATCAAACATTCTTCACTTTTTTAATAAAAGAAACCAACCTGTATGAGAAATGTATTGCTCTTAAGCACAGTGCCACGAGGAATAATTGCAACTTGTCACAGAGAGAGATTATAATTATGTCTACTGTTAGTTATGTCTCCATGTGCACAATTCTCTAATGCAATACCAGTCATTAGCATGTTGAGGATATTATTTTTGTTAATGAAGAAAAATAAAATGAAGTTGCAGAAGGGCTGGGTGGTGTCACACTGAAAGCAAGTGGGGGGAACAAAGATGAAAGAGAAGTGCTTATTGCAGAGATTTCAAACCTAAGCTTTGCCTCAGGAAAAAAAAATTGCCCAAAGTGTCAGAATTTCAGCTTCTGTATTCCAGGCCTTGCTTAACGTTTCTTTAAAACCTGAATACATAGCAAACAGTGGGCTGTACCTGACACTTTGCAGGCTTCTCTGTGTGAAATGTTGCAGATAGATTGCAGTTATCTTAGAGAAAATATCAAAACTTAAGAGTTGTTACAGTAGCTGCTGTGGTTGTAATTCTCTGACCATTTGTTACTTACAAATTATTTGACTTTCTCACACAAATTCTCTGAAAGCATGCTCAATAGGTTTATTTTAGGGAAATGTGGTTCATAATATTTTTCCAGTCTTGCTTGTTATTCTGTAACTCGTTTCAAGTCAGATTTTGGAAGACTTCGGTTATGATGTGTGCTCATGTTAGAGATTTTTCCATGTAAGGAATTAAAAAGCAGATAGGCTAAAAAGCAAGACAGACATACTCCTTAATTTTCAGAAGTGACTAACAGTTTCAAGTATTGGAATTTTAAATTGCCCAAGAAGGTATTCGGTGAAAATCAGAGCCCTTGATCAAGTCTTAAATTGGGTGCCCAGCTCAGGTCCATGCAAAATCACTTGGGAAATTAGAAAATCTTGGACATATGCTTGTATGTTAACTCCACTTGACTAAGTCCTTTCTGTATGTTGCTTCCCCAATTTGCAGTCGTTTTTGTGTTGTAAATAAGATAGGCTTGACTCAGACTTGAAAGTTCCCCAGGAAAACTGGAGAACCTTTCTCTCGTTAAACAGCACCCTAATTATAGAAGCAATTTTACAAACAATCCCCCGAGGGAAGCATTTTTGTTCTCATCAGGAAGGCTCTTGAATAAAATAACACCTTTGCTAACTTCATTTATTTACAACAGGACACAAGGCTGAGGCTGGGTTAGATTTATTGCCATTACATCACTGATGCTCAGTAATTCATAAAACATTGAGTCTAGGAGTTAGCACTGCTGTTATTTCCTCTGATGCCTGACCTCACCACAGTCTAATAACATACAGGAAATCCAGAAGACAAAGGGGGAAAGCAGTGGTCTTGAATGCTAAAAATAACCATAGAAAACTAGTACAATCGTGTAATAGAGTATGGCCCAATAATTTATTTAACATCATAGTAGAATCTGCTAAAGTAATTCAAATCTGTTCCAAATGTTTTTAATGGAAAATATGTTGGGGGTAAGAATAAGAACACTTAAAGAGTTGAGACTTTTAGGTTATGTAGTTCAGTTACGTGAACTGGGTTTAGGTTTGTATATCTTATTACTTACATATGCAGACCACTTAATAATTTGACTAGAACAGACAGTCATTGTATGGTGGTTATATTTCCAGAGGTCATCCTGTTTGAGCCAGGCGGTAATATTGGGTGATGTATTACACTTGACAACCCAGAAAGTTGCAATACAAAGGCATTCTAATTCTCAGTGTCCTCTGAGAATTGTTCAATATCCTTGATGGTATCTAGTGACTGGTATGCCATTGGGATGACATTTTTGGTGTCTTTACTAATCAGTCAAGGTTAACATGTCATTCATATTAACTGTGTGTTTCATTTGATTTGGGTTGGGTTTTTTTCCTAATCACTCTGTATTTAAAGGTTTTCTAAAGGGATTAATAGTATAATGACACTATAATTAGATTCCTTTATATTTTTCATCTGCTCATTTATTTGTGTTATCCAGAATTAGAACAATATTTTATCCAAAATATCAATTCAGGCAGTGCTTTAAAAATAGTGCAGATAGGTAAATAACATCTTAGGAAAAGGTAAATAACATCTTAAGAAAAAGAAAAAAGCCACAACCAAAAAAAAAAAAGTTACATGAAAATCAGATAAATCTGGTGTCTCTAGCTTGTGGAATACTGCAAACCCAAGTTCAGAAACATATACTTTTTTTTGAACAGCTGCTCAGTTTGACTGTGCCTGCCCTCCTTTTATTTACATATGTTGCACGGTTATTTGAAAGAGGCTATTCTTCATATAAATACCAATATTAGTATGCAAACCAGTATGTTCAGGTGTGAACAAATCTTCACTATTTGACACTGACACTTGGTTTGTCTTCCAATCAGAAGCAAAAGCACTTACAGATCATAAACTAGGAATAATTAATAGATTGAACCAGCTGTTCTGAAACAGCCCATTTGGCTATGTTTTCACTTTCATTAAATTAGTGGAATTAATTGGAATTGTGTAGATAGTTAGGTAGGCAGGTAGATATGAAACATTCCCCTTTTTTACAAAGGTTTATGATAAATTAATAAATATTAATTAATTTCATTTCAGAAGAAAGCAGAAAAATGTTAGACTTTCAATATTTGCCTGAAAGAGAGCTATTGAGAGGGTGTGTTGACCATATTCAGCTTAGTATAGGGAGAAAAGTTTTCAAAACTTGTGCTTACCAGGGTTGTCTATTGCATCTTAAGGCATGTTCTGAGCATTGTAAGCCAGGAAAATTTTCCAGTATGTGACATAAAAAGAGAAACAGAAATTAAGAGCTCTGTTCTGTTTTCACTGGTGGGCAGAATGAAGCGTGGAGCTGGATGTCATCTCAACAGCTCTTTTATCCCAGCATTAAAACTAAGATTTTCAGGTACCAAAATTTCAGTGAATATCTGTAAGTTGAGCAGATCAGTGAAAAGTATATTTCCTGAGTCTGAAGAATAGGACACAGATTAATGCTGAGACTGTTTGAGAGGTCTCACAGTGATCAGCAAGCTGGGCAAACTGCGTGAGGGAAGGGCAGAGAGCTGGGCACATCTTAGGAGACCATGATCAGTTTTGCAGGTAAATGCTTTTCAATAAAGTTCCTTCTCTCTCCCTCTTAGCACAGCACAGCAGCCCAAGAGAGTTGCAGTTCCAGGTCCTACAGAAGCTGGAGACCTTTCCTTGGGAACAGTATTTTACTAAAGATCTGTCACTTAGAGTGATTTCCCACAGGGTTTTAAAACTGGTTTCCGATAACTGAATTCTGCTAAGCCTCAAGTTGGAAAACCAAAACATAATAAAGGTGTTCCAGAGCCCGCTATCCCCCAAATGTGTGCAGGTAAACCCCCTCTAGCATAAGGAGCCTGAACACTGAAAGTCAGAAGCCCATTGTATGTGTATTTCTTTACTTTTTTAATAATTAATGATTTAAAACAGTTGCATTATTGCTTCAATCACTTTTCACCTATTTCCCCAATGGTTACCACTTGCCTTAACATTTACATTTGTTTTAATATTTGTGTTTTTTGCATAATTTCTCACATTATATTTATTTGCACTTGCACTTTTTTAAAAAATAAAGCATTCCATGGGGATGACTTTAATAAAAGTTTCTTATTAAAAGTTCCATAGCAGCATGATTCCCAAACCTGAAACCAAAGTCCTCATATTTAACAGTTTTCATGACTCAATAGATTAAGTGTGAAATAGGAAATATAATAACAATAACAACATAGCCATATCCTGCACAGTTGTTCCACTTAAAATTATTCTTGAAAAGTAACACAATTCCTAAATAAATCATTTCTCATAGAGTGAAACGTACTTAAAAGACTCTAGGAAATGTCCTTGATATAGTCATAAAATGTGTGCACAGAAAGTATTGGCCAAAAAGAAAATCAAAACATCAGTGAAATTAATAAACTGGAGGGGAACAAAAAAAAAAAAAAAAACCCACACCAAAAACACAACCAAAAAAACTCATCAAAAACCATCAGCATCTGTTTTCAAAGTCAGGTGTCTCCAATCAGCTGCCTCAGCAGTGTTCATTTCAGAAAGACTCTTAAATCAGACCTAAATTCATATGAAGCTTCCTCTGTGGTCAAAGAAGAGGGATCTTGCCCTTGAGATCTGCAGTTCTGAGTTGGTGGGACTCACCATTCGGAGGAAGCTTTTGCTTTCTGCTCACTGTGACTGGGGCAGCAAAGTTAGCCACCCTAATTAATGCCTCTGTAGAGGGGATAAATCCAAACCCTAGCAAGTCTGAAAGTTTTTCTCTGAGTGGGAAGTGAGGCTTTTCCTTTTCTTCTTACCAACACTGAATAATCCAGAAAATACAGTATGTCAATGCCAGCAACTTCTGACTCAGTAAGAGACATTGTCATTGGCCTTAAAGTCCTCCAAATACTCCTTCCTGGTACATTGTCATACTACAGGCACTCCACTCTGGCAGTCTTGTAGGCTTATTTTTTCTGGGTTTTTTGGTGTTTTGGGTTTTTAGGATTTTTTTTCCCCTTCAATCTATTAGTCATAAAATGCTTCATGGTAGCTCGAAAACAGCAAGGAAAATGTTAACATCAATAATGCTCACAGCAGTGGCCAACTCTACCTTTGTTATTAAACAAAGGATGTGTTAGTTCCTAAAGCTCTTGGCATTTTGAATGTTTCTGGGCCATCCCACATTATTGTTTGGCAGCTTGTTGTGGAGATCAGCTAGCCCCTGGAAGATACCCTGGAGAAGCTTCCTTCCTATTTATGTTTCAGAGGTTACAAGACTAAGGCTATGAGTTCCTTCAACTGCACTAGAGCAGCTGGGGAGCATCACTACTGTCAAACCCCTCTACGTCTTCCATCCTTGTAATTTAAACCAGTAATATCTTCTTAGTAGCTGTACACCCTCCATCAATACAGCCTCTTCAGATAATTTTTTTGCGCTGCATTGATTCATTATTGACCAGCAGCAGTTTTGCTGCACTAGGCTCTGTAATTCTGGGATGGTTTCTGTGTGAATTGACAGGAAAGTTTCAGGAAAAAAATCACCCTGAAACTCAGCAGTCAGTGCTGTCCATGCTGGTAGGTTAGCTCATCCCCACTAACCGCCCATTTTTTCAGAACCCAGAAATAGTACTAAACTGGGAAAGAAGATTTTTTTTTTTTTTTTAACCCAAACCAACTATGCTTTTGTCTTTCTTGTCCTTGTTTTGTTGAGACAAATTTTGAAGGGCTAGCTGCTGACAAGAGATACCAAAAAATGGTTTAAAAATTTAGCAGGCTGTATATGTGCATATGGGTACACTGTTGGTATATATATGTTTATAGGTATATATAACATTGTATTGTATTGGTACACTGACTGACTGAAGCTGTTCAATAGCAAGATATGAAATGAGTCTTGTCAAACAGCAGTGTCTTGTCACCACTCAGGACTATGATATGGGCCGTTACTTCAACCCTGTTTCAACCGTTTGAAAGCAAATCTCTGGAAATGTCAGGCCATCAGACTAAAAGATGGGAATCAGTAATTTTTATGTTCATTTCCATGATTGAACTGTAGTTCTTTCTGGCTGAGTCTTGCCATTTATCATGCTGTTTGCAACAGGAAAATGTGTTTTAAGGAGCCAGAAGCATAATCTCCTACCATGCAAAGCATTGATTAGATAAAACAATTCATGCCCTACCATGAGCCAACAGCCACGTGACTGTAATTTCAGCTTGCAGTCTGTTGTTGTCATTGTGAGTTTGTGGAATTTCAAGATCTAAACAATCTCTCATTTCAGTAGTTTTATTATAGATTATAGAGAAACATCAATAAGAGAGAAACGTAGAGTTTAATAACCCGGCACCAACCAAAGAAAACATGGTTCAGCAAGGCTTTTAGCTATGAGGATCCTTAAAGAGGTTTGAAGCGCATTCTCATGTGGTTTTGGGCTGCCAGCACAATTAAAGAAGGTCTTTGGAGTATTAATTGGAAATGTTGAGTTACAAAGGTGTTTCTTTGAATATTTTCTTTTTTTTCATTTCTAGAAAATTTACTCCAGCCTGACAAGCTTGCTTTGTCAGGAATTCCTGTCTTTGATGATACAATCAGAGAATGGTTTGGGTTGGAAGGGACCTTAAAGATCATCCAGTTCCAACCCCCCTGCCATGGGCAGGGACACCTTCCACTAGACCAGGTTGCTCAAAGCCTCATCCAGCCTGGCCTTGAAGACATCCAGGGATGGGGCATACAGTGAGCATTTGGTAAATACATAGTTTTTTATTGCTGTTTATGACAAAGGTATTTGCTGGCTCACTGCAATATCATTCTTTGCATTCAATCTGCTGTATAACCCAAGAGGCAGCAAAACTATAATCAAAATTTTTTTCTAAGGGCAAATTATGTGCATTCTTTCTAGCTAAAAGCTCTTGGCTGTACTGTGAAAGGCCAGACTCACACAGTCCAAAGTCTCCCTAAGTCTCCAGAGCAGTGTCTTGGTCTTTGCCAGCTCTAGGCAGACTGATTTTGGCCCCATGTCATCACCGAAGAGCTGCCCTTGCGCACTGCTGCCTGCACACAGGTTTTCAGGTGGAATTTAGGACATTTTATAACACTGGGAGCAGAGTCTGAGTTTCCAGTCTGACATGGAAAATAACTCTCTGGAAAATAATCAAGCACATCTTCTATAAAAAATGAAGAGATTAAATTTTGCCCTCAAATATTGGCATTGACTTCTCATCTTGTCTCTTGCTGTAATGACATCTCAGGGCTGAGGATGGGTGCAAATGCCAGAGACAGGTGACTAGTATGATCAAGTACCTAGTCATGTTGCTTTCTAGGCTTTTAAAATGGGGGTGGGAAAATACGTAGAAAAGAGTATTCTTTGTTGCCTTTATTTATTGTTGTTTGTAGATAGAGGTAGTTTGAGTTAAGCACCCAAAAAGTTATTTGGGCAAGTTGCTCTATTTGTGACAGTTTAGACTTCCTGTGGCATGTTTATCAAAACTCCTAGGGGCCTCAGACTAACCATGATACATTTATGTGGCACTTATCAGTGATGTATTTATTGCCATTATTATTCGCCCATACATTTGGAAACTTACTGTACGTGTCTCTACATTGCATTTTAACTGAAATACAAAAACACTGTGGGATTTCCCTGTCATGCCTCTTATTTCAAATGTTTTATTCCACAAACACTGTGAGAAGGGTAGATCATCTCTGACTTAACGGTGACCCAGTTCTCCACTCTTTCTTGTCTGCAACACACCAATATCAGTGGAGTTACAGTGACATAAACCAGAATAATTCAGTCAAAAATCAGATCCTTCCTACACCAAATCACTTTCCACATCTGCTTCCTATTTGTCTTATAATGACACATGGGATTATCTTGGGAATATATTCTGCTTTAACTGTCATGCCACTGACTTTATAGCCTTATCAAATATCCATTGGTGTGCAGGTTGAACAATTGTCATCTACTAAGAAGAAATCCCAAGAAAACGTAGATTGATAATAACATTCAATAATAGCTTGTAGCATTAGTGCCATTTTCTATTATTGTAGTTGAGGTCTAACATTCTCCTCAATTTACTGTTTTTATTTATTGTGCAAGTTCTAGATATGGACCCTACAGCAGAATTTCAAAAACAGTTTTCCTTTTCATTATTTATTCATTTTTGGTTAGAAGGAACAAAGTCAGAAAATTGGATAGAAACGAGGAATGTGTCTGGACTATTAAGAAATAGAAAGAAAGGCAAAGAAATTTAATACTGTGCAAGATACTACAGATAACAGGATGACTGTATAAACATAATCGGGCAGGCTACATCTACAATGACATGCCTTAGGAGACTGAGCTTGAATTCTGGGATCAAACTTCATGAAGTTGTGTCCAAACTTTTTGTCTTGCAGTAAGTAAGCCCCTCCAGATAGACCATTCTCCTAACAGTTCATTTTCCCTTCACCTTTTTCTCTAGTAAATGGAGTGAAATGTGAAGTCCTTCTGATGTTTCTTTGAAAATATGTAATACATGAACAGAGATACATGCTTTCATAGTGTAATTAAACAGGCCTGTAATAAAAACTGCAGCCTGTGACCCACTTACAGAAACAGGTACTCAGTAGGTTTAAAATAGTGCCATTTGAAAACATGTTTGGTCACTGGCCTGGCCCATGCCTGGATTCAGTATGGATGAGCATGATGGGGAAGGAAGGGTGCCAGGGAGAGCGCTGCTTCCAAATGCTTGAATTCACTGCTCATGAGAAAGACATCAGCTATTTATCTGAATGATCTTTACATAAAAAAACCCCAAACCATTACCAAAGCAATTGCTGAATAAAATTTGAGTTGTTGATATTTTTTTTTGCATCCTTCACAGCACTGTGAAGTGCCAAGTCTCCAGCACTGGACTGTTGCCCTTGAGGGTGAAAGTATTGTGCACAATTTTGAGACTTGGGAGCACAGGACAATATAAAACTCTGGGTTAGGTTCTAGCCTGAGACTTAGTCTGGAGAAATGAAGCTGAACAGACAGCTTAGGAACAGCCTACAACTGCTCGAAGGGTGGTTAAAATGGATGCTTTTACCATCTATTTGCATCTTTGCAGATAATACAGTAAATATATATATATATATATATAAACTTTCTAAGTTGTTTCTTGGAATGTTCAGTTTAAAAAAAAAAAATCTTCACTAAAATGGCAATAGCAGTTGCCCAGAAAGGTTATAAAATTTCCGTTCCTGAAGGTTTGCATGACTTGGCAAGGCAAAACCAAGTCTGACCATACCCTGTGTTAACAACAGTCTTCTTTCGTGTCCTCCTGGATTTTGTATCTAGAGAGCCCTTCCAGCCAGCAGTTCTATGATTTTGTGGAAAATGATGATGAGAATAAGAAAGGGGGGCTTAAGATAGTCTGTAGCAGCAGGAAGTGCTTGAGAATTGAGATAAAAAGCTGATCTGTTATGAAATAAATAGGGAAAAATATTGTAACATATTCTTACTTGCTTCCTACTATCAACACATAATTTAGGCATAAATATTCTGATATTTGATTTTGTTTGTTTCCTTAAAACAGATGACTAATCTCTGATTAGTTAGTAAGAAAAAAACCAAGAAGCTGTATCAAGCTGTAGCCTGAGCTACTTGGTCCTGCAAATATTGGTTAAAGGAAGTCCTTCAGCATCTACCTCATAGAGAATGTTTAGGTATAATCAAGTGATAACTGGGTGCAAAGTCTAAGTAACCAAAGAAACTGTTGGGGGGTAGAGGTTGTCCCAGCTTTGGGGCTCTTTGACTCAGTTAGGTGTGAATGAAAAGTAACAACAGTGCAGGCGGGAAATTTCAGTTTTCGATGTGACCTCCACAAGTGTTCTGTCGAAGCAGAAGTCTACTGTGCAAAAAGCACCTATTCTTCTGGTTTTACCCTCAGTGAAAAATGCAGCATAAACACACTATCCAAATTGATTGGCTGATTTGGTTCTCCATTTAAAATCAGAGTAATTAAATGTACTGAAAAGCCCATTGCTTTGGATTTACTGACCTTGATTTGAGTTAGTGTTGACTGAGGCCCTTTTTCATCTTGGTTTATATCCCCATATGCTTTGCTCTCAGTGTGTATTTTTTAAAAGTTTCATTGCATAGTACTGAAAAATTTAAAAAAGCTCTCCTGATGCAGTTAAAATTGCATTTGAGAATGCATGAACAGTAAGTCACTAAATACTCAGGTTAGGAAAAGCAGAATTTAGCATTGTATTACATACTAATCTACATTTGCAGGATATTTCAGAAAAGTATAATCAATGAAAAATAAGTTATGCCTTTTTTCAGACAAAACTTTCAAATTCCAGCTTCTTTATTGCTCAGACATATTTTCAGTGAAAGCACAAGAATTCAATGAAAAGCTTGTAAATTATATTTGAAGTGGAATAGACGAGACACAAGCTGTGCACGTGTATTTGTACTTTTGACTAGCCTTCAGCACAATACTGATTAGAAAGCGAGCACTTTTGCCAGATCCTCACCTCGTGTGATTTAACTTCTCTGAAGCCACAAAACCCAGTATGAATCATACATAGTGCAATCTATTTAGTTCAACTTATTCTTAGTGTTCTTTCATTAATGTTGCTTTTTCTTTTTTCTTCTTTTTTTCTCCCCCACAGGACAACATTTTTAGAATGGAAGATTCACATTTTGAAAATGGCCGTGGGAAAAGCCCTTACGATCCTAAACTGGTGACAGCTTCTCTTTTAGTAGGTAGGTGCCACAACACAAGTTCAAGAAGATGTGTATTCACTGTGAATAATTGCCAGGTTTCTGATTTTTTTCTCCTTACAGCACCTATGATAGGGCTTTGGTTTATGCATTTTATTTCTAGACTAATTCATTCTGGTTACATTTTCAATACAGGTGACCCAGATGTCTTGAGAAACAAGGTGTGTGTAAACTAAGAATTAACTATCACAATAGCTGCTGTATACCTCTCTTAAGACCTTGATTATGTAAAGTGTTTCTGTTTCCCCAGAGCTAGGTAACTCTGGAGGTATTTTAATTGCCCAGTTTACAGGCTGGCCTCACCGATGGTCACACCAGCACAGCTGAGAAAAAAAGTAAGAACAGGAATAATTTCTTTCTTACATCCGTTTTTCTGCCAGGGAAGGTCTGTCACCCAGCTGTACCTGTGAGCTGGAGATATACAAACATTCACAGGTCTAGGCCTTAAGATGACATTTCATCTGAAGAGATCTATTTGACAGTAAATACAATTGAACTCCTGGCCAGAACAGAGGGATTTCCATAAATTATTTCCAAATTAGTAATACTTAATTTCATGGAATATGTAAGTATAGAGTACCTGGACTGTGTTAATCTAATTGAACTAATCCAATTGATTGAATTTATCTAATTGATTTAATTTGTCTAATCAAATTAATTGTGTTCATTGTTCTTCCTTTTCCTTTACAAAAAAGGCAAAAAGATGTTTTGTGAGAAGAAATTAAGAGTGAAACAAATTAGATTATTATTTCCATAATGACTCTGCCCAATTTTAGCCACATTATGCTTAATGTGTAACTTTCTGGTGATTTATTACAACTTCACATCTAAGGGGGCAACAGTAATTTCAGAAGATTGCAGATTCTTTTATCTCAGAAGTCTTTGGGAAATGACATATAACTAGATACATTGGTTTCTTCAGGACTTTTTCCATATTGCTAGTCTAGGGTCTTGCCTACCATCTATGCTTATTATATTTTCATTACTTTTAAAAATTAAGCTATTTGAAGTAGACAGAAACAAAAACTTAGTCTTGAGTGTGCCTAATTTCCAGATCTTCGAAGCCCCTAATGATCACAAGTGATGAGCTACCCTGGGGGCATGCACTTTTTAACAGGAAAAACAAGAAAGACATCCACATCTTGCTCCAACTTGTACCCTGTACAAACAGAAAGGGAAAAAAAAGTGTGTGTAAAAGGCCAGTGTATAAATTAGTGCCTGGAGCAACTTGAATTTGTGACAGAGCTACTCTCAAGGGAATGGCTTTACTATTTACTTTAATATACAATAAAGAAAGAGAATGATGACAAGCCAGTATTACATGGTATACCCGGTATGTGCTGCACAAAGTCAACGATGTCTAGCTTTTCACATTCCTTTTTTTTTTTCACTCAGTCTGGCACAAATATGATTATCTTATTTCCCTTGGCTTAGATTTCATGTCTTTAAAACATCTTTTATTTCTTAAGCCCACTCCCTATCACTGTAATTTTCACTCTATGTACTTCTCCTCCTAATAAACATAGAATGGACATGATACTTTAGAATCATAGAATCACAGAATCATTTAAATTTGAAAAGACCTTTAAGATCAGCAAGTCCAGCCATTAACCCAGCACTGCCAAGTCCACAACTAAACCATGTCCCTAAGCACCACATCTACACCACATCTTCTAGATATCTCTAGGGATGGTGACTCAACCAGTCCCCTGGGAAGCCTGTTTTAATACTTGACAGCCCTTTTGGTGGAGAAATTTTTCTATTACCTAAATCTCAACCTTCCCTGATGCAATTTCAGGCCATTTCCTCTTGTCCTATCACTTGTTACTTGGCAGCAGAGACCAACCCCCCACCCCTCTGCAACCTCCTTTCAGGTAGTTGTAGAGAGCAATAAGTTCTCCCTTGAGCCTCCTCTTCTCCAGGCTGAACACCCCCAGCTCCCTCAGCTGCTCCTCACAGAACTTGTGCTCCAGACCCTTCCTCAGCTCCGTTCCCTTCTCTGGACACGCTCCAGCCCCTCAGTGTCTTTCTTGAAGTGAGGGGCCCAAAACTTACTCCAGGATTCGAGGTGCGGCCTCATAAGTGCCCAGTACAGGGGGACAATCCCTGCCCTGGTCCTGCTGGCCACACTGTTCCTGCTGCAGGCCAGGATGCCATTGGCTTTCTGGGCCACCTGGGCACACTGCTGGCTCATATCCAGCTGGCTGTCGACCAACACCCCCACATACTTTAGCTTTCCAGCCACTCGTCCCTAAGTCTGTAGTGTTGTGTGGGGTTGTTGTGACCCAAGTGCAGGACCCAGCACTAGGTCTTGTTAAACCTCATAAAATTGGCCGTCCATCGATCCAGCCTGTCCAGATCCCTCTGTAGAGCCTTCCTACCCTCAGGCAGATCAACACTTCCACCTAACTTGGTGTCATCTGCAGACTTACTGAGGGTGCTCTCAATCCCCTTGTCCAGGTCACCGATAAAGATATTAAAGAAAACTGACACCAGTACTGTGCCCTGAGGAACACCATGTTGACCGACCGCCAACAGGATTTAATTCCATTTGCCACAATTCTTTGAGCCCAACCATCCAGTAGTTTTTTTACCCAGTGAAGGGTATGTCCATCCCAGCCATAAGCAGCCAGTTTGCACAGCAAAATGGTGTCAAAGGCTTTACTGATTTCTAGGTAGACACTATCCACAGCCTTTCCCATCTAAGTGAGTCACCTCTACATAAACGGGTCACCTTGTCATAGAAGATGAGGTTAGTCAGGCAGGACCTGCCTTTCATAAACCCATGCTGACTGGGCCTGATCACCTGGTTGTCCTTTATGTGCCATGTGACGATACTCAAGCTGATCTTCCCCTGCACCAAGGTCAGACTGACAGGCCTGTTGTTCCCTGGATCCCCTTCTGGCCCTTCTTGTAGATGGGTGTCACATTTGCTAACCTCCAGTCAACTGGGACCTCTCCAGTTAGCCAGTAATGCTGATAAATGATTGAAAGTGGCTCGTTGAACACTTCCACCATCTCTCTTCGTTTTGTTTTTAATCGGGTTCAATTACAGCCATGGGTGTATTAACACTATAGAAGATGGCACAAATTCAACATTTAAAGCGAGTGACTAATTTCTACTTTAGTGACTTATACAAAACTCAGGATGAAGCTAAAATTAACATTCCTGCATCCTGAACATGAACACCCTTTCCTCTCTGCCTCCTCATAGCTTCCTCACAGTCATACTGTGTTACTGATTATAATGCTGCTTCTACTTCAGTCCTTTACTGCAGAGGTTCTCTTGGTATTTCAGAAAGTGTAGACCAGATTCACCAAAGATTTTCAATGACTTACTCTTATCTTTGCCAAAATACCTGTAAATTTTATGGTAAAATGATGACCCACGGCAAAATAATTTCCTTCCCCAAAATAGTTGAGGAATGGGGATTGAACTGGCCAACCAATGACTGCATTGAGAGGTTTGGTCTGACTGCACTCTGAAGGAGATAACACCGAAGTGAAGCAGTGAATAGGTTCATGAAGGCCAGAGGAGGCTCTTGACACAAATGCTTCACACTTAGAACCTTCTTCCCTTCTCCTGAGATGAATGATACTCCTGGCCCCTAGTGTGCCAGAAGTATTTGTCCTCACAAGCAGCCATGGTTTATCTTAGGTTCAAGAGGCCAACTGTGTAAAGCAGTTACCTAGCACTCAAAAAATGCAATGTTATAATTAGTAACACAATGTGTCTATCGGGAAGACAAAAGAAGGCTGAGAAGTGAGAGTAATTTATAGTTAAATGCAGGAGAGAAACATTACTTCTGTTATTCATCAGAAACACTAAGAGATTTTGCAAAGTATGGAAGAAAAATATATTCTTGACTCCATAACTGCAGGTTAAATCTTAGGTAAGTGAAAGCTGGAATTGGGCAAAACACCAAGGTTAATTTGCAAAAAAGTAACTTAAGATCTTTAATAGCCATTAGTGCTCTTAAAGGATTCTTATTTTATTTTTCAGGTGAAAGAAACATAAGTGTAAAAAGGATCTTCAGTTTTCTCTCTTTCCTAAAAATAAAATCAGTAATATTTGAGGAAAAAAAGACCCCAAAAACCAAACAATAAAAAACCCCACCATAACCAAAGCAAACAGTTCATCATTATTAAATTGTTCCAATATTTTTCCAATATACATTCCATGTTCTATCCACCTGCAGACATTTTTCATTATTTTTTTAAGAGTTGTTCATTAAAGGTAGTTATTGCTACTCTAAAGTAAACGCCAGCTGGGAACATGATATAACTAGTTCCTAGTAACGTAAGACATTATTCAGGCATTCCCATCTATGTGCTGCTAACTAAACAATCTCCATTTGAGCAGGCTAATGCATTAAAATGTAGAGACTAAGCAGTCCCTGGGCACTGCTAGTGTATATTTTAGGGCAGGAGGAAAATGGAAGGCAGCAGGGTTTTCAGAGAATGTAATCACAGGAGAAAATTATCACTGAATGTATTAGTCTAAAGCAACTGTATTGAGATAGCTGAAAAGCACCTCATAGAATGAAACAACATTGTCCCGTTGTCAGTCAGTTGCTCTTTAGGAAATGACCCTTTGGGATTTTCAAAAGTTTTGATAATCCAGAATTCTCAAAGCAATGTATGATCCTGTGTATCGCTGTTTAAAAAAAAAAAAAAAAAAAAAATTAAAAACCCACCTCAGGTTACAGGTTTTTTTTAATTAGCATTTTTTAATCAGCTTAGGTGCCTTAATGCTCCGAAATATGGAACGGTGTGGTCCGAGATACAGGCGCTTCTTACCAAGGAAGAACTTTGCTATCCTATTTATTATAAATTGGCTACTATGTACATATGAAGTTCAGGATTTGAGAGTTTATTCTATTTTTTGGGAACCTTTAGTTATTGACTTTAAATGGAATTAAGTCAATCCACTGTTATGTACATCTGAAAATCTTAGCTTTAGCGAATAGATCTACTAACCAAGGATAGCAGATTTCATCTGGGAACCCTTCTACCAGTGAGAGCAATCAGGACATTCAAAGTTTGGGGTTTTTGTTTTGTTTTGGTTGGTTGGTTGGGGTTTTTTGTCTATATTCCCCATGTGTTCAACTTTCTTATTTCTTTTAAAAAAGAAATCTGTACTCCCCCATAATATTTCTTTAAAGAATACAGTCTTCTTTAGAAGCCCAATAGAAACAGTTCAGCAAATAAATTTATACTGCTCAGTTTTTAACATCTTTGTAGTTAGTAAACTTTGGGACATATTCAGTTCCATGCTGCTTATGTACAATATATATGAAAATGATTCCTCCTCCCAAAAAAACCCATTACTGTGGGGGTCTAACTGTTGCCTCTTTATTTAGTAAAGTAATTGTATGTATTTCTGTTCGCACTCTTACGTCTACATACTACTCCCTTCGAATAAAATGGTTTGTGTCCAAAACATAGAGCTTTTTTCTATGCAAAAAACTGAGGGCCATCAGCTTATGCTGGGTGGTTGTTACTTTGTGCTGCTGGGGTGGAAATACAAAATGAAAACTTTTTTTTCTTTTTTTATTCTTTTGCCTTGAGGAACATTTTTCAGTTTTCAAACTGTTCATTTCCACTTTCTTCTTAAAGTTAATGAAAACTGCTTTTAAAACTACTGACAATGGAAACAGCATGGTGAAGACTATCCATGACATAAAAAAATAATTTTGTTGACCAGTAATGAGTAAATTTCATCCCAAAGAAAGCCTGCTTAGGGAAACAAAGATAAATGTACTTCTAACTAGAAAGGAGGCAAAATCCTAATGTAGCTTTTGAATAGTACTGACTCAAATGATGTGCACATCTGGGACATGACTCAGGCTCACCCTGAATTTAGCAAAAAAAGCCTTACAAAAATAAATTATATTCCTTGGTATTTCTATCTGGGAGAAGCCAAAATTTGCATGACTACAGCAAATCAGTTCAAGCTGCAGACACTGGTTTAGGTATGCTGAAACTTAGAGGGGCTGTAGTAGAAAGCAAGACAAGGTCGGCTAGTTTCCTACAGACTCTCTTCTTTGGAACACACTGAAGCCCATTATTGGCAAAACATCTACACTATCCCCACTGGTAAAACAATGCCAGCACAAGAGCCTGGTAGTATGAAATAGGCTTGGGTTGAATTCAGTCAAACCTCTATCTTCCAGTTACTTTCAGTGGTTTTTATATGTTGAGTTAGAAGATGAGGTGCCAAAAACCCTTACAATTCTAAATATTGCAAATATATAATTTTAATTTGTTTTAATTTTAATAATATAATGTTGAATATAGATTTTTTTTTTCTTTCTTGATCGACCTTTAGATATGCTGATAACTAGGTAGCAAAATAGGCCTTGTTGGTTTTTTCTTTCCCCCTTTGATTTATATTGATTTATCAGAACTCACTAGGGACTGAAAGACAAGAAAATGAAGATAAGGTTAAAGAAAGGTTAAGCACAGCATCAAAGCCTTTTTCACAAGCAAAAAGGTTTTATGTTCTTTAAAATCTCAGCTGCTTACCCTGTACATAATAATCACTATAATTAAGTGATTGTCTCCTGTTTAAAAAAAGTTGAAAATGACATAGAGGAATGATAAATCGTTAATTAATGATATGCTGTTCTGTTGCACTTCTGATTACACCTCCTGCTGGGCATGACTGGGCTATTTGCTTCTAATCTCTGCTGTGAATTCATTGAATTCCATGCCTTTCTGCTATCATGTTTTCACCCTTCCTGACTTTCCTGACTACCATATGGTACAGAGCCACTGTAAGTTCAGTTGATAATTTCATGGTGTCCGTGCTCTGGAGAAAAGATGCCAGTGATATCCAGTAGGCAGACTTAGACATGATTGTTCTGACATGGAAATACCTGAAATTGCCATGAGAATGATAAACTGGTTCCTAAAGGGTGGTTTAAAATGAAAATTACTGGTGGATATGGTGGAGTTCATCATGACCATGAAGAATTTATTACCTTAGCTTAAAGAAAGAGTTATTTTATCCTCCAACTTGTCTTTTTCACAGAAGACCCATTTAGGATGGGTAGCTTGAAAACAGAAGTTGGGAGGAAAAATACTTTTAAATTCCATATTAGAAGTATAGGGTAGGATATCTCATTTCACATATGGGTGTAAAAGGTCACAGTCTTAAAAAATGCATTTTTAGTAGTTCAAATTCAGAGTAATTCCATGGATAAACTCTACATTAATGCCAGTAAGACACCTGTTATTTGTCCGCTGGTTATTTTCTGTGGGTCTCTTTGTTATGTATTACTTCTTATTATTCTCTTTAACAGTTGGCTGTTATTTACCTTGACCTGGTCCTTTGAATTTAGAATGTATCTCACTCTGTCTCCTCCATAAGACTTCTAGCTGGCTGAGGAGAGGCACACTGGGATGCTAATATTACGAGTTTCTGCTTCAGCTAGGCTATATGTGGGCCGTTTATGGACTGAAGTATCACAGGTCAATTTTTAAGTCACTTGTTCACTGCGGTATGCACGGGGTCAGTGTAGCAGGGAATGATCTCATTTATTCTCTCCCTTGGCTGTTGCCCTTTGCCGCTATCACAGTTACAAAGGTGGCCACAGGAGAAAGGCATGTTCTATCTTTACTGTAGAAGATACTGTTTTCTGAGGATCTGCTTGCTCAGCAAAAAATTAAAAAGAAACAAACAATAACCCACCAAAAACCAGTTTCTATAGGAAAATGTGAAGGGACTTGAGGACTTTCTGAACCAAGAGTGGATGAGCTGAACTCTCTTAATTCCCAACACAGTCACTAAAACCCAGCAGGTTGGGAAGAACCTCTGGAGGTTTCCAGTCCGAACTCCTATTCAGAACAGGGTTTCTGGGGACTGCGTCATACTGCCTGCAGGGGATAGGTGTACAAGCTGTCACTGTTCCAGCCTAAGAATCCAAACATATTTTTGAAAAGTGGCTGCACTCGCTGTCAGGAGATAGAGATCATTTGAAAGAGGTTACAGTTAAGCTCTGCTTTGAGAAAGTGAGTCTAATCTTGTGTTTTCAACGACAATGCATTGCATATGGCTTATTGCTTTGCAATTTTCTCATTATTCCTGTTAGTGTAATGTAAACATAGGACTGACAGCTTTCTGTGACTTACCATGACTGGAAAATTGAGAAATGTTGCTTACAATTATGTCCTCCCACAGATGGAGAGCTGTACTCTGGCACAGCAGCAGACTTCATGGGCAGGGACTTTGCCATTTTCCGAACTCTGGGGCATCATCATCCAATCAGAACAGAGCAGCATGATTCCCGGTGGCTAAATGGTATGTAAAATGTACATTTATCCAGTTAAGTTCATCTAGCCATTAAAGGCTAGCACACAGCTTCGTTCCAACAACATCTGAGACTTATACACCCTTCTTTTATTTGGAGCAGAATTTTGTCTTAAACCAGTTAAACTAATCAAAAGTGATTTATAAAGAAGCATTTCTGGTTTAATTACACTGAGATTTGTGGAGTGTGATTAAATTTAAAACATATACACACGCTATGACTAATGCAGTCATGCCACAGGAGCAGATTGCTGTAGGGTGCAAGTTGGACAGAAGCTCAATAATTGTGGAGGCATCAGACACACGTCAACACGAAGTAGCTGCAGAGCCTTGGGCAGGACTGTGCTGTGTACAAGCTTTAATATTTGGCTGGATTAAAGGGAATCGACACTGGCTGCCAAAGTCCAGCAGAAGGTGCATCAGCAGAGCTTCCTGAGCAGGCCAGAGTTGTCAATAGTTTGGAAAAAGTGAAAAGAGTACTGAGTATGTCAGGTTTCAAAATATTCAGTAATTTTACAAGGCACAATACCTTATATTATTGTATGGGTATTACTAATCAGGCCTGTAGTTGGTTGTTTGTACATATGGTGGGAGAAGGATAATTTCAGAGAAAATCTGTGTTTGGCTTCATGTACCAAAATACTTAAAATGCACCTGAGTACTTTATCTAAGCTCTACTCAAGTCAAAATTCCAGTAACTTAAATGGAATTACACTTGGCTTTAGCTATAGAAGGATATGAGCATTTTGGGAATGAGATTTCAACATTTAAAGAAGCTGACATTTGATTTAAGTGAGCCAGTAATACGAACTGAAGTTACTCTGAGTTAATTTATATTTTAATTTTTGAAGAGTTGTCTAGCCACTTTTGCTGTACATACTGCTTGCATCTGCACTCCTGTTTTTGAATTCACAAAGTATTTTGTTCTCAGATATTTTTCACTCTTAGCCACATTATTTATGTCTGTGTTGAGGTCCAGGTTTTCTTATGTGGTTTTGCAATTTAGTGCAAATTGTTCATGCAAATTTTTAATGTGTAAGAGCAGACTGTGTTTTAACAACACAGTTTCTTATTAGATACAGTAAGGAACTTCTAGTATCGGACTGGTTATCATATTAGCTGTATATGCAATCCATAACCAAACCAATCCCTGACACAAAATTAAAACCACAAAGTCCTACTGCAGTTTGGATAAACAACTCTGTATATGGTATATGCATTCGATAGATATATCAGATAAATTTGTATATGAAAAGTTGTATGAATCTGATTTTTGTCCTGTTTAATTTTGTGATAATTCATGTGGACTACCGTGAGGTTAGACTCAGGTCTGTCACCTTTCAGTTCTACGGTCCATGCTTACATAGTAACCCATAACTATTGTTCATCAGTTTATGTTATTATAACAATAGGCAGAATTTCTGGACTTCAGGACACAGTAGAGTACAAGGGTTACAGATATAGCCATCCATCTTGGTACCTGTTAGAGTAATAATACGTTAAAGATAACACCCACTTTTATTATCATAGTCATGATGACATGAAGTCCAATCATGCAAGCAAAATCTGCTTTTGTGCAGTAGAATTGCACAATGACAGCTGAGTCAGGTGGATTTATGCAGTGGGAAAGTACAGCCATTGTCCACAGCCCCTGTACTTCATCGCTGAAAATGTGTCATTCCTTTGTGGATTTGGTTATCAGTCTTTCAGCACTAAATGTGAGAACTGCTTTTCCCAAATTAGCACTAAGGTTACATCTGACAGCGTGCAGAGACCACAACTACTTTGTGCAAGATGGGGAGGAGAAGACAGTTGCACATAAAGAACAGACGAACCTCAAGCTCTCTAGAATTTAGGTATCATCCAAAATGAGCATAAAGTAGGAAGGCAGCATTTATCGTAGCACACGGTGAAGACAATTTTTAACTCTAAGTGTAGTTCTTGTCCGTATTCCTGTATGAAAAGTTTCAAACTAATTTAAAAAAAAGGAAGAATCAAACTGAAGCCTTTAGAAATTATTCTTATTAGAGTCTATAATTTAACAGAGAATGATCCTTAAGTAAATTTTTTTAAATCAATCTCTCCATAGTTGGGCTTAAAATCTGCACTGCAATGTTCTTACTAAAGGCTCTAAGACTTTACTGTTAATTACCCAGTGATAAGGTCCTGGAAGCCTTTCCACAAAGTATTTCTAATTTCAGCATCTAACAGGAAATCCAAAAATGATAATTGTTTGGATTTGAAACTCTGCAGGCATGCCAGTTCTTTGATTAATCTTTTTTCTTTTGTCATTTGTCTCTTTTAAATGTAATTATAAAAGAAACTTTGTGTTTACACTTTTTTAATGTGGACATACTTTTAATGAAACAAGCTCTCATTGAAGGATGAGGTGTACTCTACTTTCTTAAAGATCTACATAAACTAGTTTTGAACCTTAAGTTTGCAGAGCTTTCTACATTTTTTCGTATAGACATGGATTGCTGTGTAGTGGTGGATTTGCTTTGTTAGTTGCCTTTAGTTGCCTTCTGCAATGCTCTTACCTCACATTAAAAATCACTTTTCTAATAGACAGAAACTGAAAGCTAGATAAGAATAGCAGCTGTGACCAAACTTACAAAGCAAAATCCTCATCACTGTGGAGTTTAATAGCTAGATGGTGAGGCATCCAGTCATAAGCCCTTGATGTTGTTTACTTTGTTCAGAACTTGAAACTGTTTTCCCCAAACTAAGGCTAAAGTCAGAGCTGACAGGGTGCAGAAAACAGCTATTTGGTACCAAAAATGGAGAGAAAATGACATTAAGAGCTGGCAAACTTTTCCCAGAATTTAAATATTATCCTGAACCCTGAACTGGTGTAAAAGTAGGACAGCATCGCACAGAGCAATTAAGTTTTTTGAATTTAAGTGTGACGACAGGGTTCCTACAGAGATCACACAGTACTTTTTGGAGATGCTCCACCTTTCATAAGAAGTTAAATGTTGCTGGGAAGAGGGCTTTGAACTGTGCCTGGCCCAAGGGAAGGTACTGACCAGCAGCTCTTAAAGACTTTTAAAAGACTTTAAAGATATTAAATGCTCACAGGCTTCTAAAGACATTTCATTTTGTATAAATAATTAAACAGTCACCAAGCCAAATAAAGCAAGGGAGACTGATTCTATAGCCGTGTAGTCGGGGAATTCATCTAGAAGGTAGGGAACCATGCATCAGTCACTGTAGCCATGTATATTTAATTACTGATACAGAGCTGGCCAGATGTAACATGGAGGCATTTGCAAAAACACAGTAAAATAAGTTGGTGCTTTGGGAAGTCATACTGGATATGAAAAGCTGCAGTTCAGTGCCCCAGACCGTATCATGTACTTTGTTATAAGCCATGTGCACGTTCACTCTGGACATTATTGGCTCCTCTGGTAAGCGCATGGAGTTTCTCTACTGAAAAAGCTTTGACAGTCTTAGTTGGACCCAATGAGGGTCAAAAATAGTTTTGAACTCAAAAAAAAAAAATCTTGAAATTGAACAAGCATCTCCTTTCCAGCTTTACTGTAAGGAGCAATGGTTTTGACGTTACACATATATCTTACAGACTCTTGCCTATAGGCAAAACCCATGTTTTCCTTTAAGTATACCATTGCCTCTTGTACTTCAGAGCCATCAGAAACTAGCGTTATTCCAAGAAAGTATAGATCAAATCTTGCTTCTGTGAACTGTTTCAGCAATTAAAAAAAATGAGTAGAAGTCCTGAGCAGGTTGAAGCAGCTTCCCCTGGTACCCAGGAGTTCCCTGGTGAACTACCCTCAGCGCTGGCTGTACAGTGGCCATGGCAGCATTCATGCAAGGGCTGAGGGCATGGCTGGAGGCAAGAAGGCAGAAACGGCAGTGCAGTGTACCAGAGCAAATGCTAAGCAATGCAAAAGCAATGTACTGAAGGCAGTTTTCAAGCTGAAGATTAGGGGAGTGGAAGGAAACCTTGGAGCCACTGTCATCTTCCCTGACCTGAGCACAGGGGATCTGGCCTTAAATTGTCAACATTTTGTAAAATGAATAACCATAAACATTTATTTTAAAAGCAAAACACAGTTGGGCTGCAGAAGATTTGAAAGGAAATGAAATCACAAAAGCTGCATTAAGATAGTGTTATGAATCTTGTTTGCACCCCAGAAAACTGAGGAAATACTGGCCTTACCCACTTTTACTAGACCTGGCATTAAGAGAGACTGTCAGTCTGGATTTCCAGTCTTGACTTGGAATTTCCTTGCTTTTTATGGGCTTAAACCAGCTCTATGATATTATTGTAGCATACTTTCCATGGCTTAGTTTTTAAAGTGGGGTAGTAACTGTGCTTAGCCTGCTGGGGTTATTGTCCTTGGTAATCTTTACTTTATGGTTACATAAACAGCTGAGAATTATAGAAGCTGAGCGACTGTTCAGTAAAAAAGAAAATGCCCTCTTAAATTTCACACGCTCCAAGGCAGGAAACATGGACTTGATACTCTCCTGGTATTCATACAGAACTTTAGCTATCACTTTATGTTGTTTCCGCTTACGACAGTTTGTAGGATGTCCCAGCACTGGCAACAAATGCACATAATTTTGAATAAGTAGAGGAATATGTCAAGAGAAAGACAAGACTGCAACTAGTATATAGGATTTTTGCCTCTCTAATAAAATGTATTAAATGTGCCAAGATGTTTAGAAATTAATATTTGTTCTCTTGCAACTACTTCTGTTGAGACTTGGATGTGTTCATTTTGCTGCATCCTTGAATCTGTAATTTGTCTTTGGTCACCCACACCAATCCCTTTTCCCACCTACACATACCCACTGACAACTCCCTCTTCTGTGCCACTCCCTTGTCCCTGAATGCCTTCCTAGTTTCCCACTTTCCACCACACCTCCTACACATTCCCAGTCCAGATGTTCAGAAGGCACTAAAATACATGCCACCAGAGGTAAGCAGGTGTGGAAAATGGCTGACCTGCAGCATCGACAGGGCACGACCATCCTGATGCTGGGGGGTTACCTCATAAAGTACGTCAGAGAGATTCTTGGAGAAAGGAGGTGATGGATGCTACCAATACAATAAATCTCCAGCAAGAAAAGAGCTATTTAAATGAAGGACATGAACAAAACCAACAGAGTATGAACTCCATATGAATGTATTAGTGTTCAATTTAGAAGTCTTAAACCATGGGGGGAATGACATTAGAAAAAGCGGCCCAGTAGAAGTAGTCAGTGAGGCAGCATAGCTGGTTTTAAGAGGAACTTAGATAACATGTTGTCATATAGCACACTTGCCTGACATCATTCAGGTAGGTTTACAAGGGCGTATTTAAACAACCTTACCAATGAAAACAGTGGGGGCATTTTTTGTGTCTGTGAGGTTTCGTTGTTGTTGTTGTTTTTGCTCTTTGGGTGTTTTTTTTTCCCCCCACAAAGATGTCTTAGATTTAAAATATATGTTTCTACAGTTGAACCCAAGTAGTCAGCTGGTATCTCCTGTCATGCAGGGTATAGCATGGACCAAGTTCCACGCTTTCGCACCACTACTTATACAGGCATGAACAGCTTCGACCCTTGCAGGAACAAAACATGTCCATATATGCAAGTCTCATTTCTCACTCAATACACCCTCCCACCCCCATTCCCATTATCTTCATTGCTAAGAATAGTAATAAATAATTTCACAGTGATAAATTCCATGTGTGACAAATGCTAATGTCACCTAACACAGTGCTAGGACGTACTCAGAAACTATGGTGACGGTGACATAATAATGTGAACAGAATGGCATACAAACTCAATTTACAGGGTTTTTTATCCCTTAAGTGTAGATCCAGATTTCAGAGACTGAATGTGAATTTTTAATTGTTTTTCTCATTGCAGTCTAACAAGTCTCTTCTCTATACATTTTTATTACGACTCATTCTTTTTCTCTTGGAAGAAATGTAGAAATTTCTGCAATCACAAAATAATGTCTGATAACTGCTCCCTGTATCTTTATACACAGTAAAAGGAGCATTTGATTCAGAAGTCATTAAAGTAGAGAATGTGCTTTACAGTTCCTCTGGATGTGAGGAAGGTCATGAAGATGGTGGCTAAAGACAACCAGAAACATTATAATCTCCATTCAGTGTCCTAAATGAAATTATTTTTAATCCTTTTAGGAAATAGATACATCTCTGTCTCTCCCCTTGCCCACAGTCTAGGATTAGATAATTTTTTTCACTAAATTTCAGTGCCAAGGATGAGATTTTGTTGTGTTTGTTGTTTGTTTCACCCCAAAATGGGTGAAAGTAGCAAAAGGCTAAGTTTTGAGGCTGGAGTGGGAAAAGCAGGTACAAAAGATGAAACAGAAGAGGACATTCCTCTGGTCTGACAGTGCATTTTGAGGACTTCCTGACACTCTAGAGAAAATGACCTGGGGCAGAAAGACTTGCATCAGTAAACATATTGGTCTGAGCTATAGCCACAACAGGCTTGGGGAAGATAGGATACAAATTAGTCCAGGAACACCTGACTTAGGATATGTGTATATTCCATGGTTAACCGTGGGCTCATTTATAGGTTTTAGCTTGGTCAGCTTTATTATCCACTCCAAAAAATAATAGCTGGGAGTGTAGTTTGGAAGCTATGCTTTGCTCTAATTCATACTGTGAGTCTCTTTATAGAGCATATAAGACCAGAAATAATGGGGAACTCAGGGTGCTTTGTGCACTGTTTCCACTGGAGATCAGAGAAGTTCATCTGCTGCATGTGGTACAATTTTAGGAAAGAAGTTCATAGCTGTCAAAACAAGCACTGTGGGATATGACCCCAGTCTCAAACAGATCAGTGTATAGTATCTCTCTAAACAGAGGCTTGGAAGGGACTGCCAGCTTGGGGATCTACACTCATGTACACTGAATTGATCTATTTGTGATGTGTCTTAGAATTGCTAAATTTTCAGGGGCTTATGTCAGCAGTGAGTATGATATCGGGTTAATGACACAGTAAATCCTGGTGAGCTTTGTGCTGGGGAGAGACCCGAGAGTGTAACCCTTCCCATCACCTGTGACCTGACTTTTCTGGGATGAAATTGGACAAAGGAGCCAGAACAAGCTCTGGCTAGGTGCTAGATGTGGATAAATCAGTATATGTGGCTGCACAGGGTGATCTTGCTTGGGTGTTCAGAATCAAATTTGATGACCCAGGTGAGTTGCTTTTTATAGACATAGCTTTAGATGAACAAATCTGAGTCTTGTCTGCCACGTCCAGCAGCAGGAGCTGTGTAGAAACCCAGCTGCATGGGTGCACTCCAGGAGTCGCATCCTTGGTCCAGCATGCCTCCAGCTCTGTACCCTTCTCAAAGTGAATATTAAACACCAACAATTATCTGATTACCAGTAGTCCCACTGATATTCAATTTGCTCTCAAAACCTTTTTTTTTTTTAATGAAGGATTGTTTATTTGTATGTATATATTTCAACTGATAACTTGTAGAGTTGCCAGTGGACAGCTTAGTAAAGTAATAGGCTGTTCGCTTAAGAAGATGGCAAACTCAGTTGCTAACTCAAGCAGTGGTGGTTGTGGTGACCATCTCTACTAGAAAGCTTTGTGTACTGCCTTCAGTTAATGTATGATTGAAAGGACCATATCTATCTATACATGTATGTATAAATATAATCACATTATCCACAAGCATCAGTTCATAGGAAGCCTCTCATTTTGCCCCAGAGATATATTTCCATATGGAAAAAAAGGTAATTTGTCCAGGACAGGTGTAGTGTTCATGTTCCAAAGCTGCACTTTGCTTTGCTTTTGGTGTAGGCCCTGCTTGTAATTACACAACATGGGTTTCTTTGTAATTATTATTTTTACAAAGATCCAAATCATCTTAAGGAGAAGGAAAGTTCAGATTAGGTGGCAGGATGCCAAAAACAAAGCGTATCTGTTATAGGCCTTGCAAATTCAAGTAGGTTTCCTGTGATCTCCGAGATCTCTGTGTGGGCTCATCACAGCTCTGGTGCTTGGAGAACAGTGACTTTTAGCTACCGGTTATGCCTCTTCTGCTGTTTGCAAAAGTAACTAACCAGTTTTTCAAGAAATGTTAAGCAGAAATCTGCTTGTCGGGAACCACACAGCAGAATACTAATTGGTTTAAACAAAGCTGGAATGGGTCTGTTACAACCCCCTTCATTGGGATATGACATACATCTGAAACTTTCCTTTATGTTCTTGTGCTGGGGTTTTTTTTCTCTTCTGCTCTAGCCATCAATTTAATGAGTGTTGACCCTGTCAATACCAATTTCCTCTCTCAGGCCACCACGTTCAGAGTTTGGTGGGTATTCAATAGAGATTTACTGTTGACTGGGTAATTTGAGTTCATGTGTGTGGTGAAAAATTAGTGAGGAGAATTACCCAGAAAAGTGGATGCCATGACAATGCATGTCACCATGGTGTGACCAGCTCTGCTGACATAGGTTTCAAAAGCTCTCCCCCTGTGAAAATGGGGCCTGTTTGCAAATTAATTAGTTTCTGGCAGCAGCTTGATTGTTGACCCAAAGTTTGTAGAGTGGAAAAACAATCAGATTAGTGTGTTCAATATAAAGGCCCAGCGCGGCACTCAAGTGCAGTTTGCCAAACTGTTGAAGCTGTGAATAGAGTGAAACAAATTCTTTTTTGAGAAGCCAAGGCAAAGGTTAAGTGTGATGTGACTAGAGCATGCTGGCCATGGGGCGGTGGGGGGAGAATTAGAGGTTTCAGCCACACAAAAATGGAGACTGCTGAGCGAGTTGCATTGAATTTAATGAAATTCACAGCTTCAGACGCAAAAGTGTTTGGCAATATTTTAGTCTGTGTTAAAGGGAGAAATAAGATGGCTTTGTTTTGAGAAGTTTTCTTTGTACAGTCATGTGGGACACCAGGGACTGAACCTCTAAAGGGTATTAGAGACACTTCCTGAGCCTCCACACTGTTTCTAAGCACCTGCAGACTTTGAGTTTTGTACCAGTTCCTCCCCCTCCCTGCCACACACTAACTTCCTTTATCTCTAATGATTCAATCCAAGCCTCCCATTCATCAACTCCAACATTTGGGCAGGTTTCTTCTTTTAAAAAGTGCTGATGCTGAAACTCAGGGGCAAATGTATTAGAAATCAACCCTTGCAAATAGATAGAGTAGCTAAAACTTGTTATTCAGGTAGTGAGACAAAAGTTAGATACTACAAAATGCCACAGGCCAGATCTTTAGCTGATAATAAATGAGAATATCCCCAGTGCAGCCAAGAAAGATCTACCGATTTTTACTCACTACAGTGCTCAGCTCATTTCATTAACATGCTTTATTTCTTTAATGGCTGCTTTTCATATAAATTTGCCCTTCAACATCCATTTATGGCATTCAGTCTTATTTATGCCTTTATAATATTTATGATATATGCATTTTAAAAAACATTAATTTTTAAGTTATTATTTTCCCCGTATGACAAATAGAAAGAAAGAAAATGCCAATAAATGTGGAGGAGACCATGTTTGTGGGCAGTTGATGTAGTTTTCTCTTGAACCAATGTCTTGGCCCTGTTGGCTTGGATCAGAATACCTGACAGAACCAGGGGAATTAGAGGACAAAGCTGCTGAGCTGAAAATATGAACGACTCCACCACCACAGAGCCACCACCCCATCAAGTAACTGAGATGCCCAGCAGAGTTAATGATGTGAGGATAAAGCCCCTTAGCCTGTTCCTACCTCTTTCCATCATTCCATAAAGATACAACTGTTAGTCTGCAACCTATGAAAACTTTGTGATTTGTTCTTGCTAATGGGGCTGAACCTAACCCCCTTTACACTAACATTCCTGAACCGTGAATTGCCTGTCCCAAAAGGCATTCAGTGTTGCTTGCAATTAACACAACTGATTGCTCAAAGCCAGCACCTGATGTGGAACATAGCCAGCTGGAAACATAATTGGCTCCTTAGATGGAGAAACATCCACTTCAGAGTGGAATTTGCGATGATAGAATTATTAGTTCAAAGTAAGCCAGGTATGTGAATACCTGGTCTATACATTAACATCTCAACTAGCACTAGACACAGCTGAATTCAGCTGCAGACTCAAAGCCTCCCTTTCTCTCTGTCTCCGTCACTTCCCTTTCTCTTTGTTCATAAAATCGTGTGAATTCCAGGCTGAATGCTTGCAGGGCCAAGTAATTGCTTTTGTTCTTTGGGTTATTTAATTACAAATCTCAGTGGATGACAGGTCCGCTGCACTAAAGGAAGACATCACATTTGCACAGTTACAGAATCCCAACACAAATGTGTGTGGCAAATCAGTGACTGCAGATTTATTCGTGCCCTCTGGGACCTGCACTGCCTTTTCAGCTTAGCATGCAATATGATTTAAATTACAGCTTGTGCAGAGCTGTGCCTTGGGATTACACTCCATGTTTCTAACTGTTTATAGTTCAGTGAGCTTTAACCTCTGTGATTCTGAAAATTAAATAATGTCACGGCTGATATCAAACTGATGGCTGGTACTAGACTGCTAAATACTGTCTTGTATTAAAAGCCTATTTTTGCAACAAAGTGGAAACTTGAATGTACTTAAAACACTGATAGCACGTTCAGGTAGTTCAAGAGCACAATTCAAAAGTCACGCTACCCAAGAATTGCAAAGCTAGTATTAAGCTCCTTTCTCAAGGATATATTTGGAATTCTGTATTTAGCAGAATTATGGCTGTTGATTTTCCTAGTGCAGGACTGGGTCTAATGCAATACTCTGTGATTAGGTAGGCACACAGAGCATGTAAAATCAAGTAAAGTAGATAGAACATCTCTTGCAGCTAAATTCAGATTTGTTAATTCTTTTATGATTTTAGTTTCATTATTTCTTAAGTACTATATCAAATCTCACATCTTGTAGACCCTTCTGTGCTGTAACTGTAGGATATCTAAATATTTCTGTAGCCTTTCAACAGAGGAAAGAAAACACCTTGTTAAAAAGCTGTATATCTAATACGGCATGTAATTTCCCAGCGATTAGTTTTTATCCTTTGCAGGGTTTTAACTCATACAAAAGCTTTTAGTGATTTTTCTTCATTTAGTTGTGCAAACCAGTATTTCCAGGATAGATACTGTTCCAGTCCCACTTCAGCCACTTCACTGTGGCTTTCACTCCCCAGGTTACACCAGGCAACACCTGCAAAACAAAAGGGTGAAACAGATGTCACCACCAGCATCATTTAGCCCATAGAGCCTTTTTCATGACTGTGGTGTAAGGAAGAGAGAACAGGAAGAGAAAAGGACAAATGGGAGAGACAAATGGATACTTATTTTTCACTTGTAAAGGTAGCATGTATGACTGAATAACAGAGAAAAAAACCAAAGGCAGCCCAAATACCTTATTCACAGTATTGCAGTCATCGGGTATGATCACACGCACACATCAAAAAAACAAAGCTTGACAAATGGTTCCTCATTTGATGCCTTTAAGTTTTGACAGTGCAATAGATTGTGATCTTCATGTTTTGCTACCCTGTCAAAGTGGTACTTCTTTTACCTCTTGATCTTTGGAGCACCCTGTATTACTTATCTCAGACTTCAATGCTTAGCTTTTAGATTTCGAAGTGGTGTCAAAAGTGTCCCCTCCCTTTCTATTCCATTGGATTCCGTGGATTTATATAAATCTAACCTTGTTGAATAGCAGGCTGTTAGATTTGATTTCTAAACATGTGGATGGGTGCTTTTACATATCATACAGTACAAAAGACAGGGTAAAGTTTATGGTAATATTTAAAACATATGAAAATATACAGGTATTCACCAGCTAGTAGTTGATAGAAAGATTGAATGCCTCAGATGATGTGATATTGTACAGATAAATGACTGCAGTTTTGAACTGTGGTAACATTGCTTTTAAGAATCTCAATTTCAGTCTCAAACAGAGCAGTGTTGTCTGAAAGTTTCCGTTTCCAAAAGACTGTAGAGAGTAACCCACCAAAATTGACCTGCCAGCTGATATGCCTTTTTTAGTTCTTTTTCCCTCTGTGCTCAGATCCGTATCACTAGTAACTATAGGCTGAATGTTTCGTGTTAGGAAGGTGAGATATCATGCAGTGTTATCAGGGAAAATTACCTCTTTGAAAGGCAAGGATTAAACTGTAGATCTTTGAGACCAGCATCTGTTGTACAACATCCAACAGAATTTAATGTTCCTAAGCACTTAGGGCTGCCACAAGCAGACTAAGTAAATGAAGAAAAAATAGTTCTCTTTCTGATTTAGCTTTTAAAGTGATAGTCTGGCCTGTGTTTTTGCTAGATTCCTGGATTATAGAAAATAGTATTTTTAACATAAGTTTATATATGTACATTTCATTTCCTGTTGGTAGGTCTGTAAAGATTTCTGTTCGGGTAAGTCCAGCAAGATTTGTAGGAAGATTTTATTAGATGAGTTGGTATAAGAAGAAACCAGACAACCTTTCTGGGACAGAGCTTTTTTTACAGATGATCATTCAGAAAAACAGACAAAAAGTTATTTTAAAGACTGGATTACATATTTTTCCCATTCACTCCACAGCTTTTATGAAATATTTGAAAGCATTCAGTGATAATACATTATCTATGAATATGTCCATATATCTGAAAATTGGTGTTTATAGATTCTTTTACTGCTGTTTAAGCAAAATTCAATACCTTTATAAATAGTAAAAACTATTCCACTGATGTCAGTGAGATTAATCATATTTCCTGAGCTCTGTGATAACATTTGACACACTGTAAAATCCAACAGCTCTCTTCACTTATCCACCCCTTCGGTCTCTTTTCCTGTTCTCGTGTTTCTCTAAAGGAACTTCCACTAAAGGCAGAAAAAGCTCCATGAGAGGGAAAGGTGCAAAACCTTCCTATGAGATATTTTACATGGACTAGTGAGTCATCAGCTTTTTTCACAAGATTGTATAAATGGGTTGTCATCATTAATACTCAGTTCTGCTCCATATTTGACATACTTACGGCTTTAATTTTTTTGCAGACCTGTGGGTAGAAAGCAATCTTTAAAAAAATGTTTCATGGTTTCCCATTTATTACAGGACCTATATTATTTACTGCTTTTCATTATTTTGTTGCTTTTTAAATATTTCTGCTGAACTTTCTGCTGATTCCTCTCCCTATTATTTATTTATCACAAGCATGTGTGCTGCTTATTCCTCCCTCACTGCTACTAATAAATGTTAAAATTTTGAGTCTGATACCATGTTACTACAGGAAGTTTTGATTCTTACGAGTCATAGAATCACAGAATGGTTTGGGTTGGAAGGGACCTTAAAGATCATCTAGTTCCAATCCCCCTGCCATGGGCAGGGACACCTTCCACTAGACCAGGTTGCTCCAAGCCTCATCCAGCCTGGCCTTGAAGACATCCAGGGATGGGGCATCCGCGGCTTCTCTGGCTAACCTGTTCCAGTGCTTCACCACCCTCTCCGGGAAGAATTTCTTGCTGATACCTGATCTAAACCTCCCCGCTTTCAATTTAAACCCGTTACCCCTTGTCCTGTGACTACAGGCCCTTGTAAAAAGTCCCCTCCCAGCTTCCTTGTAGCCCCTTCAGGTACTGGAAGAATGCATGGTAATTATATCAAATATTTCTGAAATACTGTCAATGGATAAAAAAAAGGAGGATTTGCTTGTACAGAATAAAAGTACATACCAATTAAACAGGGTTTGAGGAGTACAACTTTCTGACAGAGCAGAGCAAAAGATAAAGTTGCAAGACTTTTCTGTCTCAGGCAATTCCATGGTTTTCCTCACACTTGTGCTATCAAATATTTTCTCTTTTTTATTTTTTTTAAGGAGTAGAACTGTTTCACATCATCAATAAACTAGTACTTTATTTCAGTTGGGTACAAAACCTGTTAATACCTCATGCTGACTGAAGATAAATTAATTGGAATCACATATTATACTCACATGACTACTGAAAGGGGTTGTCATAGCTGATGCTATCACAGTGAATGCCTAAGTTTGTGCTGAGGGGTTTTGCTTCCGCTTACAGATGCCTTACTGCATTTTATGTTGCTGTGCTACACTGACAGATCCTTTAAAACCATTCTTTCACCCAGCCTTTTTTTCAGTCTCTGCTGCCATCCCTCATTAATCTTACTTTAATGGATTTTGTGTCAAATTGATTTACACTAGCTGTAAAAGTTAATTGTAACAACAAAAACTTTTTCATAGTTTGACAAAATGACCTCCATTTTGTAGCCAATTCTAAAGGTTTTAACAAAGGAATTAAATTACAGGAGATTGGACAGGTTAGGAAATTGCTACACGCGTGTTGTCTGCTGGATCACTCCTTGGGAACTGGTTTGGGCTGATGATCATTTCCTGATGAATGATCATCCCTCACTGAGAATTGAGATGATGTCAGAGTCCTGTCCAGTTTTTTGACATGACGTCTGGGAGGAGATTGTTTTTACAGCTAGACTGTAAACCTTCCACACGCTTCAAATTGAACCTGGCAGCACTGATTTTTGGAAGTTTTCTTCCTATTTTGACAATACATTATTTTGGACACAGAGGCTATATTTGTATATATTGTAAGCAGGGGGAAAAAAAAAGTAATATATGTGTGGACAAATGGTCCTACTGGAGACAGGGCTGTTCACTGCATGGAGCTGACAGAAATCTTGAATTTAAGTCTCAGGAGATATATGGGAGCTGAAGACATACTTGTTAAGCCACTGTTGTTCTGTTTGGCATTTCATGCTTCTGCCAATCGAGCTGCTGAAGGCTGTCCCACTTACCCTACAGTGGAATGTGTTTGCCTTGTTAATCCCCAGCTATTCCTCACACTCAGCCTTGAGTCTCCTGCAACCCCGTGTGTCGGGAGTTTGGCTGGTGGTGTTGCTGCTGCATGCTTTCTCTGCGTTCAGGACGTGTTCTTGGACCCTCTAATTTGCAAGTTGCAAAGAGGAAGAATATTCCATCCAGGCATAATCACACATCTCTCAGCATTCTGGTAGGCCTGAGAAAATGACATGAGTGGAGAGGAACAGGTTTGGTCTCTCAGTTTTGGGTCATCTACCATAAACTGCTTGGGCGTCTCCAGGGACTTGTGCATCACCTGTGAATCTTCAGAGTTCACAAAAGGCAGACTCGTAGCATGGCTGTGATTGCCAAGATTGTGTAACAACCCAAATCAGAAACATCTTTTTTCTTCAGTGCCTCCATGCTCTGCTTCCTCCCCTGATACATCACTTTTTAACGTAAAGACTCGTCGTGTCACTCATCCAGAGCTCTAAAGATGTAGGTTACACAATTAGGGCACAGGTTTTCCAGGGGGTTTCTTTTCAAGTATCAATGTCAAAAGCTTCAGATAAATGGCCGAGAGGAATAAACAGGCTCTTATCTGGAACTCTTGTTAGCTCTTTCTGCAGAGAGGCTAAGAAATACAGAGAATTGAGATGAAATTATTCCTAAATGGAGACAATATGCTGCAAACCTTCCTTTCTGTTCTGTGAAGAACCCTGGTTTTCTCAGTTGCCCAATTATTCTCTCTGAGGGACAAGTAAATCAGTTTAAAATTAATTGTGTTGAGAGATATACAACACCTTAAAACATAGGCAGCAATGGAAAAGAGGTGTTAATTTTGGTTGTTGTTCTGTAAAGAGATAATAATCACCTCTTTTAAATTAAATAGGGTGGGTAGATCATAAGCATTGTTTTGTGAGAAATCTAATTTACGTTGAGAATTAAGCTATAATTTTACTGAACTTTTGTATTCACTTTTCTTCACCATGTAATTAGTCAGTACAGGGAATCAAAACTATTGTTGTGTCTTTAGAACAAAGACCTCAGAAACTGATAATTGCATCAGAGATCAACATTTTCTTCCTTCTCCTTCCTGAGTGAGCTAAAAATGTTACTCCCAAGAAATATTCATACCAAATTATGCCTCTGAAGCACATGAAGAAAAAGGGATCTTGGGGTAGTGGCACTGCCTGGCGATTTAAGCCTTGGCTGGTGATCAAAGGTGCATTTGCACTGCTTCAGAGGTGTTAAGTACTGCCAGTTCAAACTGTGCTTCCCTGCAGTCCCTGTGATGGTCCTGGGGAGCACCAGTTCTTGCCCATCCCCTGGCTGTCCCCTGGCCATCCCTTGGCTCAGCTGAGTGACCTATGGACTCGTCACTTCTCGTTACTAGCTGGCCAGCCAACATGAGCTTATATGCCCTGGTATGTTACTAACAGAACTACTCTTGTCCTTCTTTGCTTTTGCCCCTACTATGAATCTGTAATTCCTTAAAAAAAACCCACTGCTTAATTCAGATTTAACATCTCTTCTAATGAGAATGATCCACAGGTGATACTCAAGGTCAAAGCACTGAAAAGCTACTATGACTAGATTCCTGTTCCTTATGTATGTAAGAGCAGCACTGAGATGCATCTGGTTTTGGGTGTGTCTTTTGCTAGTTATGTTGTTGTTGCATCCATGTATTGAAATGATGGAAGAGTGATACATTAATAATCTGCAATCTCTTTATGCCACAAAAAAATTCAGATAATTCATCACTGAAAGAGAATAGCCAGATTAAGCATAGAGGAAGATTTTTTTCTTAATTCTGAAGAGTGCTTTTAATCAGAAAAAAAAATTACAACTAACAACAACAAAAAACCCCACCCTGTATTCAATTAGAATTACAAGAAGCCTTAGATAAACCTTAAAGTTATTAGCCCATACTATAATCTATGTCACAAAAATTGCTTTCTCTAGTTTTTGAAAAATAAAATCCCAACCAGGATATGACTTCTAAGAAGGAGAAACTGTCATAGCTAACACACTATTTTAAGATCATCATTGCTTGGGATCAGACTGGCTTGACTCAAAGACAAACTGCTCTATAAATATCATCAGTCTTTAAAACTCTTTCTGGTGAGAATGTCCATTGCAACATCCAGGAGTCACCATAGTGCTTCTTACTCTGAGATAGCTGCTAACACCTCAATCATGCATGGCCTGCATGTCACACATCCATCTCCATCTGTTATGGGGCATGCTGACCTAAAAAGTTGGCTTATGTTAGTATCGTGCATAGTTTACCTTAGCCTTAATTAGCTGGTAATGAACAGCACACTGTGTTGTTTGAAATCCCTGTTCTCTGGACCTTGACCATGTGGGTCTGATTGTTTATAGGATTAATTATTTGGCAAGCTGGCAAGACAACTATTCCACTGACCATCTTGGCAACAAAACTTACCTTTAAGGTGTCCCGAAGTAAACTGCCTTCATTATAATACTAAAACCCATGCCCATAGTCTAAGAAGACCCTACCCCAGATGAAGACCCTTCCCTTGAGCATGCGTATTAGCTACAAGTAGACTGTGTAATTGTATCTAAATTAATAAGCAATCAAGAATGGATAGGAGGTACTAATATTGTAACGATGTTGGAAAATGTGTATAAAAGGCATCACAATGATGATTTCTAGTATGCTTGATTTTTGGAAAATCCACATAGCACCCAGGCCTGAATAAACACGATATCTCTCCTTAGTGTGTGAGAACTGAGCTGTTGCACAATGCTAATGAATCCACTTTTTGGACATGTCTACCCCTGGCTTTGAAAACTGCCTTTCCCGCACATCTCTACACTGTGGTCTGTCTCTGGTACTACCTTCCATGTCAGCGTCTGACACTAAGTTACCACAAAACCGTCATCTTAGGCCCATAATAATGACAGGTTGTCCCTTGTGCAGAGAGCATTCCCACCTTGAGGATGTGGTCTGGTGCCATCTGTTTTGTTGAGGAGCTTTACCATAAGCAGTGAATGCGTGAGAACTCTGCTGTGTTTGCCTGAGTCACTGGCAACAAGAGGGATGTGAAAGATGAAGAATTGAAATGGAGGGACTTTGGAAGAACACCACTAAAATTTTGGTGTTTTGTAAACATTCGAATGTGTAAAACCACAAACCAGCTTAGCTCTCCCATCACCATATATTAAAAGTTTTGTCCTCTGCTGACCTTGCTGAGCATACCCGTGGCAGACTGCTCCACTGTGCACGTTTGTGACTGGTACCACGAGTCCTCCTCTCTGTGGGTAGTAGAGCTTGCTGTGATTTCAAGTTCAGATTTTCTGAGGACAGTGCTTTGCTTCTCTGTTCTGGGTCTCAGTGGACGGGCACTGTATGTATTTATGAAGTCCTGAGTAGCTGTCTATTTTTGTTGCTGTAAATTTTTAATTTCAGCTTCCCTAGTCTTGCTCCTCTGCTCAGGGCCCAAGTCACCCTCCAGTACTTTTCATTAAATTATAGCAATTGCAGTTTTACTGAGCATAAAATTTCCCTCGTTTCCTAGAATTTTGTTGCTATGAACTGATAAATTAGTCATTTTGATGGTAAATAAACAATAATAGGGGCATCCAGTTCAAACTCTTTACAAAAGATTCCCTGAGAGGACTGCCCTTTGCCTTATGTCAGGGGATGAAGAGATGACCCCAGCTTCTGTTCCTTCAGCTTATTCAATCTTGACATCTAAAGGTAATTTCTGTGCCTTCAAGTTTATAGATCTTCATTAAAATGCTAATACAATTCAGTTAGAAATCCAATTTCTGACTTTTATTGCATCTTGCTGTTGGGGGAGTGTGTGTGGTTGTTGCTGCTAAAGAGTAACATTTGTAAAAGAACCAATGCAGATAGATTTTCTTTCACTTTTTCTCAACCTGAAGTGCTGAGACAAGCAAAACATGTTTCCATTACTTAACTAAGCAAACAATGGCATATAAATCATAGAGGCAGCTGGACCAAGGTGTCATTTTCATAAAGAGCCAGATTTCTCATGAAGGACAGTTTAATGGGCTGCTGCCAATGAAATGTCTGCAGAGCTGGTAATTGCAGGAGGGGCACAAAAAGTGGCGCTAGAAAGGTGTCGAGTGGGAGCTGAGAAATAGCCCCACAGCCAAGACAACTGGAAAAAAGGAGACTCAAAAAAGGTGTGTGCTTTAATAATTTGCTTCTTGAGGCTGATTGTTTCAAATAAAAATCTAAGTTTTTATTTTTAGCTTGTTCACATTGGCTGCAAGATCAGAGAAGTGTTTTTAGCTGTAATTTTATTTTGATCATGTTTATGCTGTGGCTTTGTTTCTCCTTTGATCATGCTTAAACATGTTTCAGACATGTTTGTTTGATGTATGCTGTTTTTTAAAGCACTCTTCCACATTGTCTGCTTGTGGTGGTTTTTTGTTGTTTTTTTTTTTTAAAGCAATGAATCGTTGAAAAATATTTGCTGCCAAATTATTTCTTAAATTAATTTTCCCAAAACATACTTTCTGGATTTTTAGCCAATAGGAGACTGCTTTTAAACAAGAAAGTGTTGAACTGTTTCAACAGCATTTCTGAGCACTTCACGGATTGGAAACAGTTTTAGGGTCACAGAATACTCGATAATTCATACACAGAAATTTGAAGTCATCCTCTCTATGAGTAATAGCTGCAGTGCACTGGCTTTTACAATTGTGACCAGCAGGTATGGATCAAAGTCCCACTTTCCATTGTAAAAATTGCAGGAAGTTCATTCCAGTGCTTCTTTTGTGGCTGTGTTGAATGTATGAAATAGGTCAACCCTGACTGAATTATTTTAAACTTCCCATGGGGACCCCTTGATACCGAACCTCTTTAATTTTGCAGGGTAAGACAGGGCAGTCACAATACTTGAACATACACATTCATGGATGACATATTTTCTTCTGCTGCATGGGTGAACACTTAGGAGAGTCAAGGAAAAGTCCCTCATCTGTGGACAACATCTCCCTTGCTCAAAGAGGAGCAATACAAAATGCTGCGTAGTCCATGGAGAGCACTGTGTTGCGTGACTGTCAGCCATCTGGCTGATTGATTCATCATGACCCTAAACAGTGAGTTGTAAGCCTGGTCTGATGCCCTGGAGTGAAATGCAAGTGAGCATCAAGCCTCAGGCAAGTCAAACAGCTCCACCACTAATGAAACAATATAGAACACACTACAGATCACTAGTTCACACCACCAACTTCTTAGCTTTATAACCTATGAAATTATCAACCACATTTCTCTCCCTCGCTCCACACATATGATCACGATGTTGCTTTTATGATCATTGTATTTTTTCAGGACAGAAATGGATCTATTCCTTTATGCAACAGAACACGTGTAGCCTGTTCTTCATTTATTTGCTTCATTGCATAGACACATATCTGTTGTATGGAAGAAGGGAAAAAACCCAAACTTGACTAGGTAACAAAATCAAGAGCCTTGTAACATGAATAACCACCCTTGTACTGACTAAAGCATATCGATTTAACCAGATGGCGGAAAAGACTAAGGTTTGCTCAGTAAGAAATGTCAGTGTTATTCAGCAAAACTGTTCCATGGTGTACTATGGATGTCATCTAATATGTGGCTGTGTGACCACTTTATTTTCAGGGATGTAGTTAGGATTTTTAATCACTAACTGTGAATCCATCCCGGTTGAGCACTGGTAAGAAATGTATACAAAGCAGATTCAGACATGCTCTGGCTATGGTGTTAGTTATATTGGCCTTCCTCACACTCCTCTCCTCTGCTACCACTCTGACAGAATTATTTGAAATACATGTTTTCAGTTTCTTAAACTATTTTTCTATCGTTCTTGTACCAGTCCTGCTTTAATACTAGACTCTTACTGTTTCTAAGTTCACTTGCAAAATTATGAAAGGGAAAGAAAACAATAATAACATGCTAACCGAGGGCAAGTTTATATAACCTGTACTATATCAGCGGTGTTATTGACTCAAATGGGACTCCCCACAGTATCTTCATAGGCCAATGTAAAGTTAGATTTTTGATGCCTGATAATGCAGAGATTTATTTTAGAATTTGATATCTCGTGATTTACAAAACCCATTGCACTAGAAACAAATCATTCAACCATTTGGAAATGTATTTAGGTTTTGGTTGAATGATTTTTTTACTGTTGTCGTTAAGACCTTAAGATTGTAGAGTGTATTCTGACAAGAGGTTCTCCAGATCCGTAGCTCAGAAGACTCTCTACTAATGGGTATCCTCTTTCTCTGATGTATCCTTCCACAGGCTGCAGTGCAAAAACTTTCAAGCTGTAGCCTTGTGTTTCTTGTACTACAAGTTGCATTCAAAGCTCTGGTAGATTGAATATAAAATAACAGTATTTACAGTGGTGCAGTATAGTGTAGATATTATTTATTTTGAGCCTCGTGTCAATATAACTTGAAGGCTGTTAAATGTATAAGTAGCTTAATACTGGGGTTTGGTGTGGAGAACTTAAGCTGCTTACAGACTTCTTACGTTTTCAGATGTCTAAAAAGATTTATTTTAATAAACAATAGGTAATAGACACAGGTCCACAGAGATCTATTCTGTCGTCTGTATTGTTCAACATGTTCATAAATAACCTGAAAAGAGGTTGAACAGCAGGATGAGAAAATTTTTCACACAATACTGAAAGTTATTCAACATAGTGAGACAAAGGAAGACTGTGAAGAATTACAAAAGGATCTTATGCAACAGGGTAGCTAAGCAATCAAATGACAAATTAAATTATTCTTGATGAATGATGTAGTGATAAACCATGGGGAAAACCATGAGGAAAGCATGCCTATCTTCACATATACAATGATGGGCTGTGGACTGAGCATTACCAATAAAGAGTGAGGTTCTGAGGTTATGGCACGTAAAGTTCCATGAAAATTACAGATTACTGCTTAGGAACTGTCAAATCCATATGAAATGTTAGGAATTGATAGAAAAAGAACAGAGAATCCAACAAAGAGTATTGCCATATCCCTTATATAAGAGCACAATTCATCCACATCTTGAAGACTCTGGGTATTTCCAATAGAAGAATTAATAGGCATCAAATGAAGTTAGTAAGATCAATGTTCAAAACAAAATCAGAAGTAGGTTTTAGTTCATTGGATTGTGTATAAGAGGAATAGATTCCACAAGGACACTAGAAATGCTGGAAATTTGCATGGGGTCAAGGAGAGTCTAGATAAAAATCTGTTGAGAGTTATTAAGTACACAGAAGGCAACCAAGTTCAGGGAATCAGCTACACTGAAAATAGTTGGAGGAATGAAGATTATTCTGGAACACTATTATTTGTACTTACCATATTTTTGCTTTGTCCCAAATGACTACTTCTGGACAATGTTTGAATATATTGTTCTAGGTTAACCTTGGTCTAAGCCACTACAGTCATTCTTGTGTACTGTGTAGATGTATACACACACACACAGAGTATGCAAGGATATATGTACACACACAAAATTATGCAGTGTGTACTTATATAATAGAAACATACATGAATATCTACAAATATATCAAATGTGTTGCTTACAAACACTGCCACCCTTAATACAGCACTGCGTTTCACAGGACAGCTAGTGCAAACTGACAAAACAAAGTACAGTTCACTATTTCTATGACTATATAGCAATAAACATACACTGAAAAGATGTTAATGCATAACACTAAAATAGCTTATAATTTCACATAGGAACAGGAGTCTGAGTAGTTAAATATAGTTCACAGTTAATTATCCCAGCAGGGTGTAAAATGGTTATAAAACAGATTGGTAAATCTGTTGGATATGCCTTCTTTTTCCAAATATAGTGAAAGATACCAGCTGAAGTATCTCTGTAAAATACAGTGATGAGCCACATTCACCACTGGTATGAATTTACTGTTACAATTTCTATAAAATTCTCTCTCAAAACTTCTTTCCACCATTTTTTTTACATGATGAAACAGTATGTCTGAATTTCATTTATGTTCATTTGGTGATGTATCTTCTTTATCACCAAATAATGTTGTCATTCTATTTGTCAAGAAATAAACGTTTTCTGCAGGAAAAAAAGAGTATTTCAACAACTTCAGTAGAAAATCGCAAGTGCATTTCTCTTCTGGAAACTAGACAAAGATTTTGGGGTTTGGGTTATTAGAGTGTGGAAGTTGACAATATCCATTAAATCTGTATTTTATTACTATTATTTTTTTTAATAGTAACACATTAATACTTTCCTAGATGTAAAATGCTTTTTTTATATTTTTCATTATTGCTAAAGTTAAGAATATTACATTTGTCTCAATAATTCTCTCATTTTCTTGCAACACATACAGAAAGATTATTAACCAAAATCAAAACATACAAAGAAACAAGAAAAACGTCAGTAATAAATACATGGAACTAGGAAGCCATGCTGTAATATTATGCAACCTTTTGTAAAGAGATTACATGAATGCTTAATTGCTCCAATTTCCAATAATAAAGTTCTGTTCATTTCATATCCACAGCAAACACCTATCTTATTAAAGATAAGAGGAATGTAAACACCTGTCACATGTTAATGGTTGATAATGTACCTAACATCGATATATTTGTAGTTTGAAACGAAGATTGATTCTTGGGAAGCAAAATCACAATTCATTTTTATAAGAAAGGCAAGTGATTTCATTTCATGGAGTAGTAACATGCACAATGGCATTGTCTTCTCAGATCCTAGATTTATTAGTGCTCACCTGATACCGGAGAGCGACAATCCAGAAGATGACAAAATCTATTTCTTCTTCCGTGAAAATGCAATTGATGGAGAGCACACTGGAAAAGCCACTCACGCCAGAATAGGGCAGATCTGCAAGGTAAAATGGTGACTTGTTTGTGTGAGCTTGAATACATGTGCAGGACGCTTTGTGAGTGTTTTTAGAAGCTGCATTTTCTTGCCTGTAAACGATTCAGTCTAACACTGGCATAATACTAAAGCAGAGATCATTCCAAGTGAAAATACTTAGGGGATAACACACCCAAAGGAATACTATTCAGTTGTTCTCCATTTGGGGAAGCTTCACAAACTATGACATTTTGTTTAAAAAGTCATAAGCATCTTCAGCGGCTTAGACTGCAAAAGAGAGAATCTTCTACAGGAAATGTGATATTTCCAGGTAGGTCAAAAACATTTGTAGTATTTACATTTTAAAGTAATTTTAATACCTTTCCATTCACACATTAGTGAAAATCTTTAAAACAGAGGCAAAGGAAGATTTAACAAAATAGTTGTTTAAGCTTAACTGTAGAAATGGGCAACCATTCGGAAAACCCGTAATGACCGCAGGTTGTATCATTCATCCACACTGATAAACATCCAAACATTTTTCTGACAGACTTTTATAAAGATTTCTGCAAATAAAATTGTAATAATAAATGTTGTAGCTTTGCCAACTGTGATGTTTACAGTAAAATTTCATGTTAATCCGTAAGCACAATTTCAGTTTATCTCCTCAAATCCAGAGGTAGCTGCTTGAAAACCAATTACCCCCTTAGTATGGAGTCCCTGGTGTACTTTATTCATAAGTTTTGTAGCTATACAATTGATCCCACTGTTTGGGTATTTTTGTTTACTTTGTTCACTTGCAACTTGCAATTCCACCAAACCCCATAAGCTTTACCAGGACGTGGTAGCCTGGGAGGTCTGGAGCAAAGTGTTCTACTTGTCTGTCTTTCTCCAGTGTTAAATATATATATTAAAATAGATAAAGAGGCTTGGGGCTTTTTTGTTTTGTACATGATGTGCTACTGTGAAATATGTCACAATACTATGTAAGAAAAAAGCAATTCAGAATCAGTGTCTTTAACAACATAATATTTTGTATGCAGAAGGTGAATTCTTTGTTTTCTGTAAGGAGAATCTTGTGGTTATTTACCGTATTCTCTTTGCACTCTGTTAATACTTCAAAGACTGTTACTAGATATTAATGCAAAACACTTCTGTTGTTAGAATGACTTTGGTGGACACAGGAGCCTTGTCAACAAATGGACAACTTTCCTCAAAGCACGTCTGATTTGTTCTGTGCCTGGACCCAATGGCATTGACACACACTTTGATGAACTACGTAAGTGGCAGAAATAGCTTTGAATACATAAATGTTTTCAGGTTATTATCCATATGAATTTAACTTTGTTTTCTTTTACATCTCTTGTTCTTTTTGCAGAGGATGTGTTTCTAATGAACTCGAAAGACCCTAAAAATCCAATAGTCTATGGAGTGTTTACAACTTCCAGGTATAGAATGTATCATTTTACTTGCATGGAAACTTGGGTGGCTGCTTGTTTTAAAGAGGTCTCTGTTAAAAATGTTTTTAAGAAACACAGAATTTCTTTAACCTTTGAACTGAGAAGTCAATGGTGGTAAGAAGTAATGAATTAGGTTTCTTTTCTTATGATCAATGTACATCATCACTCTGAAGCAAGTAATCACAAAGACTATCAGGTTCTCAGGCTGTTTTTGCCGTTGAATTGGCTTTTTATAGCGGGGGTCAGAATTTGTAGCCTTTTCCACACAGACCTGGAAAAATAACACAAGCATAAATATGCTTGTTTGAAGGGAGAGTGGTAGAGAAAATCTGCAGTGTGAGAAATTGGATACTCAAGGAGGTATTAGCAAAAAATATTGCTGAAATCAGGAAGGTTTAACAATTTTTCAACAGTTCTGTTATTGTATCACACATAACTGTGGCTTGAATGTTTTGGTTTCATTGTGCTTTCACTGAGACCAAAGTTGTTCCTGTAGCTTCTGCCTCAGGAAGGTTTGAGGTGGTGGTTTCATTGACACATTTATCTGTGAAGGACAAAAGTTTTAGTTTCTAAACAGAAAGAATGTTTCTAGTGATAACCAGGCATAGAAGAGGGAGATTTACAAGTACGTACTGTCTTCTGTAAGAAATCTCAAGGTAAGAAAAAACATTGCATGTGTGCTGCCCAAGTGACGGAAGAGACTGTTAAAAAAAATAGAAAAATGCAAAGTGTAGGAAAGAATTGAATAGTCCTCTAGGGACAGCCCTGCTGAAGTTTACTCAAATTGGGGCTTTGGCCTTCTGGGGACAATATGTTTTAAACAGTGGAATAGCAGCCATCTGCTTAGGAAAAAGTCTGAGAGATCGTATCAGTGTATCACAGGAGGTGAGCTAGGATTGCTCTGAGAGCATGTCAGAGTTTTGACACTCAGCACATGCAATAAATTAGAAAGCAACAAACTGCTATTCCCATAGCTCTTCCACTCGATTAAACTGACTGATAACTTAAAGAAGGTGATTTGATTTCTTCTCCCTCATTTTCAGTAATATCTTCAAGGGGTCAGCAGTGTGTATGTACAGCATGACTGATGTGAGGAGGGTATTTCTTGGTCCCTATGCCCACCGAGATGGTCCAAACTACCAGTGGGTTCCCTACCAGGGGAGAGTGCCATATCCACGGCCGGGAACTGTAAGTACCATAAGAAGTATAGTAGTCTAACAAGGGAAAACTGAAGAAAGTATTTTCAAATGTTACATGGTCCTTGAGCTGAGATCCAGGAAAAAAATTGAAAAAGATAATGAAATAGATAGCGTGTCCGAAGGGAAGGCTAACAATTCATCTTGTTTCAAAATGTACTGATTTTGTTGTAAAGAATGAAGCTCCAATTGCAACTTTATTTGATTTTTAATTTTGGCATTTGTATTAACAACTTCACCAGAAGTTTGAGCAATACCTAAAAAACTTTGCTTAAAATCAAATGTTTAATAAGTTACTCTGCTTTTTCTTTTCTGTGGAATTTGCCTTTGTTCCAAATATTGGCTGAACCATTCTTAGTGACAATGAACAGAAAACAGAGCATCTGCCTGCCTGTTAAGAAAATTTAAATTTTTCTTGACATTGAATCTAATACAGTAGGACAGATACTTCAGTGATGGATCATATAGTGACTGTAATAATTCATAACTTCCACTGTCATTTTTAAAAATCTATGCTTCTATATGTTTCTCTGTTTCTAGTATATGACTGACTAAAATGTCAATGAATATAAGACAGCCATATTTACTGATGTCATCACACAGAAATATTTAACTGCCTCTAGAGTTCTCACTGTTTAAGAAGATGGGGCATTTTTGAAAAAAATATTAATTGCATACACTGAGATAGCTCTTTAGCTAGTATAAATCAGCTCGGTCCATTTAAATTCTGAAATATGATTGCTGAAGATTAAATAAATATGTATACATATGTATACATGTATATGTATGCATATAAATGTTAATATATCTGTCTATAATATTCCTTTTAAAGTCTCCTTAAATAGAAGGCAAAACCAAACCAGGTAGCTTTGATCCTTTCCTTTAAATCATCATTTTCTATTTTTGTCTGGTCTGTTTTGAAATTGTTCTTTCAAACCTGATCTTTCAACTGATCTTCAACAGTTAGGCAACATATATGCTCAGCCTAATGAAAATGACTTCCTAAGTCAAAGGAAACAGTGGCCTCGTGACAGTCAGATTCCTCAGCACTCTGCACTCCTTCACTGTGACTGCCAAAGGGATTCCTAATTTTTTCCCCAGTTAAAACACAAGCTCTGCACAATAGGAGAGATTTCATTTCTCATTTGATGCTGGCTTTTTTTTTTAATTACTGTAGGTAATGCTGATACGTCAGGGGTGTTTTTTTTCAAGCTGATTGTTTTACATTCCTGTGGAAAATGTGAATGAGTTGGTATGTTTGGTATTTCTTATATAGCTAACGTCATCTTCTTTTCATTTTGACAGACTTAACAAGTTAGTGTTCATTATTCTGTTTATTTATATTCCTCTTTTATTCTCGTATTGATTAACTTTCTAAACAAACCCAAATAATAGGTATTATGTAAAACTATAGACAAAGAAGAATGTTACATGTTTCTATCACAGAAATAGATTGAGATAAAGAGCTGACTGCTGCGCAGTGGGTCTGTTAGTAGTGATGAATTTCATTCCTGAGCAGAGATCGGCCACAGTCCTTTTGAGATTCTGAATGCACTCAAATATTTTCCTGAGACTGGCTGCAGAGCTCTCCCTGCCTCAGAGCCTGTGGGTTATTCCAAGGCTTGTCTGAGGGTCTTGAACTTAGATCCACATGGGAGAAGAATAACTTGATCAAATTCCCGAGAACAAACAGAAAAGCAGGGTCTTCAATCCAGCCCCTAAATGATTAAGTGACCTAAGCCACCAGATCTTTTGCCAAAGTAGGGTACTACAGTTAAGTTACATAGGCCTTCTTTCTGGCTGCTCTCTCAGAATGGATTGTACTCTTACAATTTCACTATAACATACTAAGATTGACAAAGAAATCTTGTGAAAGTGCAAAGATGTTTAGACTTAGTTGTAAACATTTTTCTTGCCTAAGGGCATATGTGATCCCAAATAACACAATTCTACATAGCCTTGCAGTTGCATCATGTAGTGCAAGAGGCCGTGCCACTGTAAATTATATAAAAGAGTGGCTGAGGCCATCAGTCTCTCCTAAGCCACTGCCAGTGGCTCTAATCCTGGTGTCTAGAATTTAGAATAAGCAGTGTTTTTTTCACTTACAGTGGCTAAAATAATTGTATTAGTAAGATAAAACTGAACTTTAAAATCAGAGACATTTCTGGCTGAAAAGAAGCCTTTTGTTTGTGAAGTAATAAAATTGGTTGTTTTCAGTGGCTTTGAAGACCTGTTGAGAATAAAGAAGGAAGGTTTTTGAAGTTCCTTTAGATGTCAGACTTGTGGCTTCCTTTTCCAAGAAACTGGAAAGTGAAGGGAGAAACAAAACCTGAGCTTATTCCAGGAGTTCAGTTCCAGATCTCACTGCAGTTAAACAGTGCTGAATTATCTGAGGAATTTTATAGCTGAGGTGCCAGTAAACTTCTTGAGCATCTGGTGACTTGCCCAGTATGAGTAAACAAAAAGGAAAGTTAATGGTTCTTTTGAAAAGTCAGAAAACTTTGTAAACAATTCTACATCAGCTTCACATTTAGAAAAGAATTTGCCAGGATTTTTCCTTTCAGATCCATAGAACTCTTTTTATTTTTTAACCTTTTAACAATATTTGGAAGAGGAGGGAGGATAGAATTTTTGTATATACCTTATCTTGAATGAGGTACCTCATCCTGAATTCATATCTTCCTTTCTCTGAATTCAGCTACAGAGCTCAAGTTTTCTCTCCCCTTCATGGTAACAAGAGTCTATCTGCAGTTATGACCAAAGCACCCTTTGTTCCTACCAAAATGTAGCTATTGATTTATTCTGTTGGATTTCCTAATAAGCCGGTTAGGGTACAACCCAGTTACCTCCTCCTGACTCATCAAAACTCCTGACATAGCATATTAGGACCAGCAGTTGGAAGTGGATGTTAAATGTAAGAATTCTTTTGACTCTACTTGAATCCAAGATGAAACTCATTTCTTCAAACTTTTTCAAGACATTTATATTTATGTCTATCTTTGGTACTTGAAAACTTTCTAAACTTTTCCTTGCTATCAGTGGGATTGATTAGGTATATAAACGTGAGTTCTGATGAAGAGCCTTTCCAATTAGCTTGACCTAGATCCCCACTAATAGGAAAAGCAGTCCTGTCATTAGCATCAAGGATAATGTCTTTGTTGCATATCCTGGTTTTGTGACCATAACATAAGAAAATATGACAGGACTTTCCTCCTCAGGACACCTCAGGTTTTATATGGGTTGAGATTCTTTTTCAAACAATTTGGACTATGCGTGGGCTAAATCTCACCTACTGATGGTGCCCATTTGACTCTGTTGACAAGGAAGAGAGTTATATTTCATCTCAGTCAGTTTCCTAAGGTGGGATGGGATGAATGTGAGCCACAGCCCAGTAATGCGTTTTAGACCTTAGATGTAAAAACACAGTGTTACTGTCATTTGTTCTCAGAAAAGCAGGGGATTCAAGAGTAATCTGGCTTTCAGAAGTGGGAGTCTCATTTAAACACACAGAATTATGATACTAATTCTAGTTTTATGATTTTTCTGCATAAGATGTATCTTGGTCAACATTGCTGCAAGTAAAATCTTGTTAGAAAATGAGCCAGAAAGTAAATATTCAAGCAGTTGAAACACAGCTGAAATTCATTTGCTTGAAATTGAAATGAATATTCATTTACTGTTGCTTTTCAGTCTTTGCCCAGCTGCAATTACCAATACTTAGTTCTTTGTAGTGATTTTTATACTTAAAGCACTTTACATATATTGTCTAATTAATCATTATCTAATTAATCTGAGTAATTAGTATTAAAATCTAGTTAGACTATTAATCAAGATGTAAAGCAAACGGAAGAATTTTAAACACAATCTTTAAATAAGATAATGGTTTGGCCAATGATTATAAAAAGCCTATCTGATTTTATCTTTTTAATATTTCTGTTTGAGAGAGCAGGAACATATAATAAAAAAAAAGCTGAAAAATGTTGACACAATGAAATAGGTAACTAACCTGCTTTCTGCTTAGTCTGCTTCACATGCATTAATCAAATGTCCTCACTCCCTCCCTCCCTTCCTCCCTTCCATATTATGTAATGGAACAGAATACTGGAATTTGCTTACTAACAAATATGCCAAAATGGGACAATTTACACTTTATATGTCGATGCTGGAAGCATCTCTTTGCTGAGTAGAACAACTACTCCTTTTGACAATATTGATTTTTAAATTTCATTTCTGATGAATTATTAATAATTTGGATCAAGGTGATAGCAAAGACAATTGATTTCTTCTGCTGAGCATCCTGCAAGGCCTGGATTCTTGGTTAATAAGATGTTGTTGTCTCGCTTTCTAATTTAATTGGAATTTATTCTATATATGGATATAATTATCTTGGGCATTTTAACACTAGCTGTTTATATTTCAGGTTCAAAACATAATTACTGTCACCTGGGTTTCAAAGTTTTATATGTCTTAAATAGGTATCTGAAAAGATTAGTAGTCGGGGACACCCAGGTTCTTTGCCAAATATCCTGGGACTGGTGCTTTAATGTTTTTGTGGCTCATTTTCTTCATCCATTCACCATTATTGACACCTTACTGATGTTTAAAGTAACTTCTAATTGTTGATAAAATACTGATCAATTCTACAGAAGAAACAGGGGCAGATAGTGGTGATTCTCAAGTCTCCCCATGGGGACATGTGGTAGGTGAAAGTGGAGGAATGTATTTGTGGCTACCAAAGCCATGGTCTTACCTCTCCCGTCCTTCTCAACCTCTACGTTTTACTCACATTGGGAGAATGTGAGCGGGGAACCCTGTGCTTTTCACAAATTAGAGGTAAAACTGCCTGGCCCACTTATGACAGTATAAGGGAGTAGAAGGTCACTTTATGGTGTTAATTCATGGGGACCAACTTAATCCCAAGGGGACATTAATTTTTCTGTTACTGAGCAGTACACAACAACAGTGAGGACTTATTTCAGTTTTTCAGCGAGGGTCATCTTAACTAACTGTTCATACTGTGAGAGTATGAGCAGCAACACTCACACGAGGCTTTCTTTACAGTGGAGAGAAAAGATTTGTTTAGGACATGACTCATTTGATTTGATTTAGTGTAACAGGATCTATGTTATCGGGACTACATGGATGACAGAAACTTGTTGAGACAAGCAGGAGTTTGAAAAGTCAGCAGAACAGTGAATTGTCCCAGCATTTAAGGATTTAGAAAGGAATTAACTTCCAGCTAACACCTGAAGACAATACTTTGAAACTGAGATGGTGGCATAATTAATTAATTTTCTGGTTTACACAACAAAATTGTTTTGTCTCAAATGATTTTAGATAAATCATGATTTCTTCATTCTGCCAATTAAAGACAGTAGATGACTGAAAATCCATTTGCACTGCATAGTAGTAAAAAAAAGGATGTATGAGGATCATTTACATTGTTAACCATATTGATTTAAATCCAAAATGAAAGAAAAAAGACATTTAGTGACAGAATTAACTTTTTCTGCCTGTCACAAAACACTTAGACCTCCTGCCATATTTAATTATAGACTGCAGGATGATTATTATTAAATGGATTTCCAATATATTTCTACTGATTGATAATAGAATGTAAAGCATTTTCTTTTTTACTTCCAGTGTCCCAGTAAAACATTTGGAGGCTTTGATTCCACCAAGGACCTCCCTGATGAAGTTATAACATTTGCAAGAAGTCATCCAGCCATGTACAACCCAGTATTCCCCATCAACAACCGCCCAATCATGATCAAAACAGATGTGGATTACCAGTTCACACAGATAGTAGTAGATCGAGTGGACGCAGAAGATGGCCAATACGATGTGATGTTCATTGGCACAGGTAAGAAGTCTTGAACCTACACTGTATGCTTCATCAGGCATTATGGAGACATAGATCAGATTAAAAAATTATACTGTAAAAGACACAGAACTGTATACGTGTGACAGTTTGGGGCAAGACTTAAAACTCTGCATGTAGGGAGGTCTTGTTACATACATTCGTGGCTACAGGTTCAGGCTTTGGCCTGCATAGCTTAATTCTTCAGGAGTTTTGCCAACTGGATTCTGATCAAACCACTCTCTTTTCAACTATTGTTATTAGGGAATTTTATTAGAAATATCTTGTCTTATTAATTTTAATTTAGTATTAAAATGCAGGTTTTGAGGTAACTGTTTTGAAGTGCAGCATAAGAAGCATTAACATGAATGAGGCCAGTATCCAGGTATGAGAAAGGTCTTCTGTGCCTTTCAAGTATTTCAGGTATTTCCTTCAGATGCTGAACTCTTTAGCCCGAATAGTGCATCATTTTATTTAAGATTAAGATATCTGGCACATGCAAAGTGTTTTAAGAAGAGTTGATATTCAAATAGAAATATAATATCCTTTCCAAAGCACTTGCGGAATCCTATAGCTTGGGCATTTTATGAAAGTGGAACTGTGCACTCAGAAACGACACTTTTTTTCCCAAAAGGTAATGAGAAGTAACAGTGGCCAGAAATTAGCTGATATGCATTTCTTTAAGTTCAGTGGCTTCAGAACCATGCTCATGCAGCTGGTGGATCTGCTTCTTCACCTTTGAAGATATTCCATTAGTTGGCTGGTGTTTCAGTTATGTTGAATAAAAGTATTTTAAACTTCTATTGAACATAATTGCTAGTAATTAGACATTGGCATCATGAAGTCAAAACAAACCAAACCAAAACACCACAGTTTCTTTTCAGCTTTGGACAAAAAAAAAAAAAAAATCTGCCTGTCTTGTAACAGCCCAAATTTTGACTTGCTTTAAGTACAGTTCTGGTGCTCAAGACCTGGGGTCAGATTTCCAAAGCAATAAATCTCAAGGTCCCTCTCATGTTGATGCCTGAAATACATTATGAGGAAACTGAGACCTGATGAAGGTTTGTGTACCAAGCACAGTGCATGCATAGCAATTCAGAACATTTACTGCAGGAAATGCAGCTCTGTAGAAAGTGTTCCAGCTCTTTAAATCTGTGAACTGAGTTATTAGATTCCAGTGCTCCATTATGTTCTTGCATAAAACCTTGAAAAGTAGTTTCGTATGATTTTACACAACACATATTTTCCATCACACATTAGAGGCTTCTGTGCCATATACAATTGGCAGTGTTTTGTGCCTTTCAACAAGTCTTCTATGACCTGATTCAGCCCAGAAAAAAAATAATGGTAATACTCCCCTTGGCTGCAATGTGAGGGAACAAGCCCTTCAGCATCCAGAGTATGATGCTGAACAAACATAAGGAGCTGATTTATGTCTACACCTTGAGCACAAGAGGTGGCATTTATCTCACCGAAGTTTGGCATTCAGTCTAAAAAATATGCCTTGGCTTCTGCAAGGGAGAGAGATAAGTACTTCCAGAGATTCATTGTACTTTGTTTGAAACCTCTATTAGAGTAAGATGAAGAGTTATGCAGAAGTTCCTGTCTGTTTTCAGACAGTACAGGAAAACTTGCTTAAACCTGAGCTATAGCTTTTAGATAGTTATCATTACGTATAGTGGTTCTTATCTAAATTAGTCAGGCAAGGCCTCCATCTGAAAGAGCTCCACTGATATCTAGCTGTTACCTTTGAGTTGGCAATTTAGTTATTTAATTCCCTAAACCACGATTATTCAGGTGTGTGGTAAGTGCTCTGGATCCCATCCAACATTGCTGATATTTGTGCCCAGTAATGCTAAGAAAATTATTGAAAGGTTATTACTTGTACTTGCCAGAAGAGTTTTCATCACCAAAAACACAGCTTTGTGACTGCAGAGTGTATTATTTCTTGAAATACTACTTTTGTCTATAGAAACTTCTCTTTTTCCAGCAGGAGGTTATACATTCATGGGACAAGAACAGGCGTTAAAACGCCTGTGCTCGGAGCTGAGGCACAAAAGGTGCTCTTCTGAGCTCACTATCCTTATTGTGGTTTTCAGAAAGGTTCAAGGGCATCTCCCATGCAGAGGTAAAGAAAAAGAGGCAGAACTGAGGCCCTGCCTGCCTTCTACCGGAAAGCTGCACTGAGCCAGCTGGTTGAAGCCAAAGGAACCAAAACCAGATACACAATCAGCACGTATTCCAGCTTCCCCAAGCAGACAATGAGGCGGGGAGCAGATTAGGGACTCTAGTCACAGTCCAGTTTTCCACTTGATGATCTGAACCTATGGCAAAGCCAGAATTAAGGTCTCTAGGGCATGACTGGATTTTTCTGTGCAGGTCTGTCCCATCAGATTAGATACATTTCTCTGTGTTTTCCCATTGCTGTTGCAGCAATCTACATTATTCCCACATGCTGCTGAACTTCAATAAGTTGAAGAAATACTTTTTTTTTCCTGTTCATTGAATAACTGATGATACTTGAACACAGCATAATTAATAGCCATCCAGTGTGGTCACATTTTCCTTTCCTGTGGGTAAGATCTTTAGCTGAGCAGTTTCTTTCCCACTGTGATTGTACCAGTGTGTTTCACAATGGAAATAATATCATATCGGCATGCTTGAAATTATATCAGAAAAAAACAGGATTTAAGATATGCACTTAATGCATATCCTGAGTGTCTGATGTTTGGGATCACTTGGCACAGTCAAGGTACATCTGTCAGTAAAGCAAATTAATAACAGTAATCTTATCTTACTCAGCAGAGCCTATTGATCCTAAAGGAGAAGCCTGATTCCATTTGTGTGAAATTGTTTGAAATACTACTCTGTAAAACTTGATCTAGAACTCAGATAAAGCCCCACTTTGGTACCTGTGGCCTGACCAGAGTCGCCGTAGTGATTAACACAGTGTATCTTTGACCTCAGAGGGTTTCTCGAGCATCAGGCAACTGTAATTGTTGCAGGATCCACTTAAAAGTCAGAAGATTTTTGAAACACCATTATGTGGGTAACTCGTGTCTGCTCAGTGCCCACTCGGGCTCCTCAGTTTCCCTTTTGCTGTTATATCAAAAATCACCCTTTATTTCTGGAACATGGCATTTAATGGATTGTGACTGAGGACAGCCATAGGCCAACACAGAGTACTGCTACACTGTTGTATTTATTAGATCAGAGTTCTCTTTTTCACCCATACAATATGTTTTCCTCAAAACCACAGTCATCAAATTATCAGGATAATTAAGGAAATGAACTCATCCATTAAATTACAAATATAACTGATGTTGAATTATCTGTTGTTCTGAATTACTCTGTTGTAGAAATGTGGATTTTTTTTCATCATGTTTTAAAGTTTTATTGCATTTGTTCTCAGTATTTCTTGAATTAAATACAGCAGTAACCATAATAAAAGCCATTTCCAAAACAACTTACCTAGTATATTTTACCAGCTTAGTTTGTACATGTAGCTGACTAAATAAAAAGAAAGCTGTGCTTTGCTTTGTTGTTGTTATCTTAAGAAAGAAATGTTTTCTAGTTTTTAAAAAAGGATCTATGAATTTGCGGCTAATGAAAGAAAACAATGATGTAGATATTTTGTGGAAGAAAAAATCACTTATTTCAAAACTTCCAAAAATATGTGCTTAGAAACCAGCATCTACTTAAAGGGGAGCAGATGGAAGAATGGAAATCTCAGTTCTACATGATATTCTGGGATTCCTAGAATATTTTAATCCAAATTCATGTAAAGAAGTAGAAATACCAGGATTTTCTCATGAAATAATAGTTTTTATGTCACTTTATAAAAACATTTTCAACCTGTGTAATGTATTTGTTTCAATTTCATATACATTTTCAGTAGAGAAGTGGTGAGTTGTCATCTTTTTAATTCAAGGTTTCAACTAACACACAAATACATGTATGCACACAGATTTTGTTTCAATTTTGTGCAGTTGTTGGTTAATTTCTGCTTTGAGAATGTTGACCTTTGCAGTTCTGTTACTTTGAGAATTTTATCCATTTAAAGTGTCTTATGTTGTCCTAAACTATTACTAATATACAGAGTCCAACATGGAAAGTCCTCAGAGATGTAGTTGTTATTCCAATATGTTACATGGCACTACACTTGGCTGCTAAAAAGTCACATCCAGAGTGGTTCCATTTCAGAGATTCTGCAACAATGTGTACCAACCCAGAAACAATTGTTTTGTTGTTGTTCCCTGTAAATTCTGCTAATGGAAACAAACAAATAATTCACAGATGCAGAAGCTGTAAAACAGAGATGGTCTTAAGTCTCAACCATATTGACAAAACCCGAGGCTCTAGCTGTAGTATTTCCAGCATTGGCATTGTTCATGGTAAAATCCATTGCGAAACCCCAAGAATGTAAATGGATATAGTATTAAAATGCTGGCACACACCTATTTCTAAACAGAAGATACAACTTGTCTTGCTTTTTACCCTGCAGTGAAGACTAGTATCTAACACACGGAGAAATATAGATGCCTTAAGGGGCTTATACATCTTAGGTACTTTGTTTGACATAGGGAAGATTGCATGTACTTAAGAGATCTAACAGCTTCTTCTGTCTAACAACATTTGTCCAGATGGTGTTATATCCATACTGAGCTTTCTGACAGCATCTTCATGTGCATTTTAAGAATGACAAACATCATATTCAAAATGGACAATAAAACATGCCTGGGTAAATTTAGTGCATTTCCTTCCGCAATTAAATGACTGAAACATCTGTCATTTTATACTGTCACTTAAATAGCATTTCAGTCCTTTTCATTCTTTAATAGCTGTAGTAGCATTTATCCGCTTTGTTGCATTTGGATAATTGAATGACTTCAGTGGAATGTCCTGAAATTCAGTGGGTTTTTAGCTTATTTTAAATAGCAGTTGGTATTTTGAACAAGAAGTGCTCAGTGATACGTAGCTTCACAATGCTTGTGTGTGAAATAATTATGTACTACAAGAAACTCTGGCTGCTCTGAAACTGAAGTATGCTTGTTAAGCACCTGAAACCCTTTTTTTTTTTTCCCCCCCAAGATATTGGAACAGTTCTTAAAGTGGTTTCAATTCCTAAGGAGACTTGGCATGAATTAGAGGAAGTCTTGCTTGAAGAAATGGCAGTCTTTCGGGTAAGTGCAGCTAAATTTCAAGTGTCAGGTTGTAGATTTCTCTGTGGACAGCTGCAAACTGAACTTTTTGCAGTCTAGCCAAGGAGTAGCCTGGCATACCCCTCTAATTAGCTCGTCATTTAGAGACCCAGACACTAGTCAAAATAAACCTTGAAACATTCAGTGCTAGCTGGAGGTTAGTGATAAAAGCAATGGCATTCAGGGCTCTTGTTTTGTGTTTCAAAAAGTAAATTTATATTTGAATCTTTGTGCCATTACATGCTGTAGTTAAATATGTATCTGGGCAAGTCTGGGAATAATGCTTGTCTGTTTTCTCCCACAGAGATAAGCAATACATGAATTTTATAAATTCATAAACACATAACAGTGTTCAGATTATCAGCATAATGTACTTCAGGAAAAGCAGTGGTCTGCACAGTTTTCTTATGCCTAATAATCTGAGAAACAAAGAAAATTATATTTTCAAAGGTGACTTTAGGATCTCATGGCTTGATACAAGACACTGTAAACACCGCCTAATCTTTAGTACTTTCTTGTGACAGTCAATCTCTTCCAGTTTTCCAGTCTGAGATGCCTAAAAAATAAGGTATCGTGTAGGCACTCCTGCACATTGAGGCTGAGCAAACTTTTCAAACACTTTCCAGACAGAACCCAGGGATGTCTTGTGTTTTGCACACAGCAATGAACCATTTACATTTCCCATGCTATTCTTTTTGTCAGTGCCATTTTATGGCACCATTTCACAGGCCCCAGGCTTTCAGAGGGTTGATACCAAGTCGGGAGCGTGAGGTTACTCTGACAGCATGAAGATGATGCTCGCATGCTTGGAGAGCCCCACATCGTGTAGTCTCACTCCAGATGTGCTGCCAAGGACTGTGCTCTGAACCTGCCACAGGGCCCCAGCCACCATATCCTCATCATACTCAGTTGCTATCCCTTTATCTTTGGTTTCCAAAGAGACAAAACATATATAAACAGAGCTTGTATATATTTTTATTACAATATGCAATGTTATTTTTATTTTGTCTTATGGACAATCTTGCCTTTACTGGTACCAATCTTGCACAGAAACTGCTGTTTTGAGTGCAAGATACCACTGAAAAAATATATCTTTATTTCTTCAGTCCCTGTTTTTTTTGAGGGCAGAAATGTAGGATTTTTTCTTTCTTTCTTTCTTTTTTCTTTTTAACAGAAAAATAAAGTAGAAAATATGAGGAGAAAATGAGACAAGTAATTTGTGACTCTCAGCTTTTTTTTCTTTTTTATACATACAAAAGTCATTACATTAATGCAGGGTAATTTGGCAATTGTTGATAATGTATGAGTCTCTTCCCTAAATCAAGAAGAAGTGCCAAGCTAAAGCAGATCAGAGAAATAGAAAAGTGAAAGAAAGAAAATAAATGGAGTTAAAGTTTTATTTCAGAAAAGCTTTACAGTAGTAGAATGGTTAATGGCAAATTCCAATCTGGTATTTTATGTTACATGTGTATTTATTCATTACACAAAAGGGTTTTGGTGTTCTGATTTACTTGAAAGCTCATTTATCTCCTTTAGCATGTATTTAAACTTTAAAGAGGACATTAATGTACTTCAGTGGAATAGGCAGAATTTGTATGTGTAAGATATGGAACTTTCAATAGGGAATTTGCAACAGATTTTACATATACTTAACCAAAGTAAGTTTTCGTTGGTTACTGAAGAGACTATGTGCATGATAAGCAGTGTATTTTGATGCTTAAACTGCAGTGTGCAGACATAATGCTTTTCATTTTTCATTCCGTGAAAGTGAAAGTCTTCCATATATGTTAGATCAGTAACAAATGTCTCTTTTAATCCCATTTGTGCAATATTTCTCCGAACAGCTGAGCAAACAAACTAATTAGTTCCATTTTCATTCAAATGTTACACTTAATTGATGCTCTCTAATATAAGGTCTATTAATCCATTTGTAAAGGCAAGTCCTCATGCTTAAGATCTACTGACCCATATCAGATTCTCTCAGGGTAAGCAAGTTGAAAGCTACACAGGGGTAAAAGCACAGTAAGGACTTTATTAATATAAATAACGAAAATTGTGATACGTGGGATCAGTAGTAGATTTTTAACTGGATTTAAATTCATACAGAATTGACTTGCACATTTTGTAACCAAATTATGCCACTTCTACTCTCAAGATTAAAATCCATTGAAGCAGCTGGGCCTAGAAGATCTAACAGTCATTTAATCAGATCTAAACAGACTTACTCTGTTAAATATTTTCTCCAGTCTCTCATGTAAGAAAGTAGATATTGTTTTGACATCTGCTTGCTACAGATAAGTATAATTATGAGTAGGTTTAGCTAGGAGAATAATAACTCTCCTAGTGACCGATCTGGTTGATTAAATAACAGGTATTCCAGGGTGCAAAAAAACTCTTGCCAGTTTTAGTTCTGCATTCTGCAAATCTGAGTAACTTTGTACATGAATACTGTGGTGCAGTCAACAAGATTGTGCCTGGGATTAATGTTTGTTCTTATTTTTCAAAATAAATTTTTGAAGTCATGGGTTTTTCACCTTGATGGAGCTCATTTTATATTTTAACTCTCTTTTTCACCCCCTAGGAACCCACTGTTATTTCAGCAATGAAGATTTCCACAAAACAGGTACCATGTGCACAAACTTTAAATCACTTTTAAATATTTATTGGTCTCTGTCTTGTAGAGACAGTAACTTGGCAGTCAGTAGAGACATATTAATTACAGCAGCAGCAACCCATCCCGTTACATAAACAGTAGTTTCTCAGGAAAATGTGACATGCAAAGGAGAAAGGAAAAGCCTAGTTTGTGTTACTTACTGGTAAGGTGGAAACTAAGCACAAACTAACCAGCTGTCTGGAGGCTCTCAAGGGAAAAAAAAATTCACATTATGGAATGTTCTTATGGCAGAGAAACTCTTCAAAAGGAGAGGCCAAACTTGGTCCCTTGCTTTAATGGGACCAGTCCCAGCCACTCTAAGAATGTCTTCAAGGCCAGGCTGGACGAGGCTTTGAGCAACCTGGTCTAGTGGAAGGTGTCCCTGCCCAGGGCAGGGAGGTTGGAACTGGATGGTCTTTAAGGTCACTTCCAACCCAAACCATTCTGGATTCTATTATTCTATAAATGGTCTAGTACAGAATTCAGATAGTGGAAGCAAAGACTGGAAATGAGACATCCTCCTGTCTTTTTGTCCAATCCTTGTTCCATTCCTGGATGTGCACCATTCAGATATAATAAAGAGGGTAGATCTGATTTTGTCCAAATTTTCCATGGCCTTATGGTTCAGTAACATGATTAGGATATGTTCCAGACTCCAGAATTTATATTTCCTACTTTCTGTTGAGTGCAGTAATAACTACCTTCTTAAAGTAAAGATACGTACTACAGCCTTCACTGTAGACCAGACCAGAACTAAAACAAACTGGATTTATTGATGGATGGAGGTAAAGTTTTGTTTGGTTTACAAGTAAAGGTGATTCCTGGATTTCTGAGCAAATATGGCTAACTATTATTAGGCCTCTTTTGGAAGCTGCTCATGAAGTATGTAGTTGTTCAAAGAACTTTGGGTTTCAGTCTGAGAGTTCAGGGCCTATCTTCCAGTTTGTCCTGGAATTAGGTAGATGGACCCCAACCACTGGCATTTCCTGTCTCATAACATAATAAAACTTCTTTTTTTCTTTTATCATATGTGTGTTGATTTGGAGCCTGATTTGGTAAACACTAGCAACTTAATTACACTCAGTAATTTTTCCATTAATGTCATTGTCAGTAAAGAGGAGATTTGGTATTAATTGCAGGACTGAGTGCACTAAAAATTGTTTGTGTTAAAAATAAGATTTAGTTAATTCATCTACCTCTCTCTATACATTATTAAACAGAAGTTGAATTCATTCTATAACAGACAGACCTCAATATTATGTTTGAAATGTTGTATATTTAACTCAGAATTCACTGTGTTTAGGAAAGTTGTCTGAAAACATTCATGCATTTGACAGAAAACATTTTCTTCGAGACCACTTTTCTAACATAGTTTACCACCTAAAACAACAAAAATGGTAGACTGAAAAAAATGTACTATTGAATACTGGGATATTTAAAAACAAACCTGTCAAGTTGTATATAAGTTCACATCATGCCAAAATGCTCTGCTTTGAATTATTTTTATAAGTACATTCACTTAAAGCAGCCATCGGATTTGATAACAGACTGTGCATTTTCATAAAACCTCTTCTTCAAAGCATCTTTAGTTATTCTGGAGAGTTTAGAATTTTCCCTAAGTCTTTTGAAAACAAATTTATACTGATAAAATTGCTTAAAGCTAATAAAGAGCATAAACCACAAGTTATTCAGCCAGAATTCAGCTCAGGAAAATCAACCAGCCTCATGCTAAAAATGACAGAATCATGATACAGTATGACAAGGTTTTGGCACTGTGTCTCTGTATCAAATATATATAGGGCAACATGTTCCCATTTTATATTTATGATTTTAAAATAATGTAATTTTGTAACTCAATCACTTTACTCACTGTGTTCTGATAAGCAGGGTGTTTTTCATACAAACAGCACATTATTTTGAAGCATTAAATTTTTAATCTCTCCTTTTTTAAATTGCAAATGGAAAATTCTCAGTTATGTCTTTGTCCAACTCCTAGGGAAAGGCTGCATTTTGGGCAGCGCCGTGGGGCAAACAGAAACCATTGGATTGCTTAAAACAATAGTCTCCTCAGCTTTTCTGGAGTTCTGATACTTCTGCAAGAATCCTTAGAGGACAACTTACCCTCCCAGCCCCTCTGGTTTGATCTGATAATCAGCTGATTTATTAAATTACCATCCTCTTGGGAAAGACTCTTTGCCCAAAAGACAGTTTGACTGTCTATGGTAAAGTAAGGTCAGGCAACTGATGCAAATCATTCTATTACTACTTTCTGAATTTCATACTGCCTGGCTTTATATATAATTAGTGTCCAGAATAATGATCACCAGCTGGAGTCAGAAACCATGAGCAGAAGAGCAGCAAACAGGGCAGCAGCCTTCAGGCTCTGCAGCACCTGAAACATATGCTCTGGTTCACTGACTGAACTTTATGAACTTATCCATGAGGAATAAGTAACCCTATTTTGGCCTCACTTCCCCCCCCCCGCCTCCATTATGTGTTTCTGATTATTCTTTAATTCTAAAGATATTTATTACAAATCAGGGAGAAGTTTTTGACAAAATCAAGTTGGTTACAGAGGTGCATGGAAAACCATCACACCATTCTTCTTTGTTTTCCCACGTGCATCCTCTGGGTTGATTTTTATATTAGTTGCACCACACATTGCTACATGCTTGTATAGATATTAATGCCCCAATTACATAACACTCAGATCAATACCATCTGGACATTTAAGATACTTAACTGAAGCTCTAATTTGACCTATGCTGCCTCCATAATCAGTAAAGACAAAAGGCATCCCTGGAGAAATGTTTAGGTCACCTAAGATTTGACTTGCTGCTCTTTTTACTGCAGAATATACCCCTAAGCTGAGTGTTTCATTAGGTGACTTAAGATAGAAAGGACCAGCTTGTCATGTCTGCTGCCTGTCATCTCCTTCTAAAGGATACAGCACTAACTAGGGACTGGCATGTACAGTTATGGATCTGTGTGGTCAGACTTTTGCCCAGAGAATGTGGGTTTACAACCCACCTATCACACTGTAATAGAAACAGCTGCACAGAAAAGACTTAGTTTTCAATTTACCAGTTAAATATCCTTTGGGTGCTTTCCTTGTCATATTTTCCTTGAGAAAATACTGCTGTTTATATAAATGCATGGGATGTTTCTGTTACAATTAATATGCCTGTATAAACTGCCAAGCTGTTGTCTCTGGGAGAAGTTAATGTAAGACCTTTTATGAGTGTTTTTGGTTTTGCTGTGTTGTCATATTCAGTGCTCATCATTTGCAGTTGGAAGGTGATCTTAGCCACCTTCCATCCCCAAACTCCTTGGAAATGGTACCTCTGAGACATCACAGTGCAGGAGATGAAGAATTTTGATAACTTTTTTGAAATCCTATTTTTCACACCATCCTTACGTTTTCTAAGAAAGAAAAATGAATACAAATCTCTCTTTTCTTGGTGGGACTGCTTGGAGTGAGACCTTAGAGAGAGATGTGTTAATTGCTTCGCCATGGGTGCTGTGTGACAATGTTTAAGCTTTTGATAGCAAACTGTCAGTGTTTCCAAAACAGAAGGATTATGCCATTTAATTTTTGTTTATCTACCTACTTTGTTTACCCCTGGTTTTGCATCTCAGAGGGAACTGGATTTACTTACTACACTCATACTTGTTTTCGTTGTGAATTAGTGCTAAGGTGAAATATCTCTGTTTGGACTTTCATGTGGGATCACTAGTTCAGTTTCCTTATGTCCCTCTGGGGATCAACTTCCCTAATGGACCACGTGAATTTGGTATCAGAGAGGAAATTGAAAGAGACAAGATATTCCGTTGTGATGCCATACAAAGCTGTAGTGGTTTGGGGTTTTTTTTGCATCTTTTTTTCTTTACTTCATGGCTTCTCTCTGTATCTGAGCTACATCTTCCACTCATCACTGGTTCTTATCCAAAATAAAGTAAGCCATCTCCCATCATTAAAGATGTTTCAATTAGAGTATGTCACTTACAGAAAATACTATGAGGGAACAGAATTATCAAATATGCAAGGAAGTGCATACATCGCAGCAATTCCAAGCTGAAGTATCTTAGCATCAATCTGAAATAATATTTTACTTTAGGTTTCCCCACACACATACACAAATCAAGGTCATATATAGGAAATTTGTTGAAATGTGAAGAATATGTTGAAGTTGTTTTTCTTGAAATTTAAAAACACATTCTCCTCTGTGTTCTGTCACCGATTTTAGCGCTTTCCTAGTGCAGGGATCTGAATAGAAAACAAAAAATGGAAGAGTACTTTAATTTTTCTTACTGTTTAGAGAAGCCATCGAGAGCATCATACAAAAATCAGATTTTTTAATTCTTTTTTTGTTATCTTGAGACCAATACTCTTCTCATTCCTTTAGTGTACATCGGAATTGTCATCCTTTATTGTATGGTCCCAATTTATTACTATATAATTTTAAAATGCTTTCCTATACAAAAAAATGGTAATTTGCAATTTAAATTGTTTGTTTGTTTGTTTAACTTTTATAACAGCAACAACTCTACATTGGCTCAGCCACTGGAGTTTCACAGCTTCCTTTGCACCGCTGTGATGTGTATGGAAAAGCATGCGCTGAGTGTTGCCTTGCAAGAGACCCTTACTGTGCCTGGGATGGTTCATCATGCTCACGTTACTTCCCCACTGCTAAGAGGTAGGGACAGTTTTCAGATGTCTGCATGGCTTGCTATTTGTTTTAACTGATGGTCTCAATATGACCAGAGGGCTTTGGAGATTTTTCGTGGGATGGTTAACTGGAGCCCGTTCTCTTCCAAAGAAAACATAGTTGTGGGAGTTATAAGCAATATGAAGTCTTGGTTGATTTCAAGTGAACACTGCTACTTCTTGGATTGGCTTAAAAAGCTGTTGTAGAAAAAAAAAACATTCAGAAAAGTGTTGTCTCTGAAATGGATTCATAACTTTATATTCAGTAATAAATGGGGAAAAAAAAAAACCCACAACCAAACCCAAACTTTAGCATGAGGAGGGAGCTTGATATTAAAATAAAATAACTACTTGCCGAAGTAAGTTATCCTGCACTTCCATAAATTCTAATACAAAGGAAATAGTTATAAATGGTTTGGATATGAATGGAAAGTTATCGTTTAGTGATAAATAACATTATTGTTCTTATTCAACCGTATGTGTTGATGTGTGTCTAATTGCTACCAGATCAGAACAACCCTTATTTTACATTCACTCTGCACTAATGCTAAAGGCTTTGAAATGCAAATGTTAAGGGAAAACAGACTCTGCAAGTGAACAATATAATTTTTATAAAAATTCTACTAGTCGTAGTTGCCTTATCTGAAGATTTAAAATAATATTTTCTTTGCTTTCATTTATCTCTGAAGTTCTTTCTCTTAAAGTGTATAAGCTAGTTACTGAACAATTCAGCTACTGAGGTAGAAATTAGGAATAACTGCATAGATAATCACTTGCAAATAAGAACAGACATTGGTGTAGTGTTGAGAGAGTCCCATGATAAATTGGCAAAGATGATAAAAAGTGCTGACATTAAATTGACTATGTCAAACATCTTGCACTTATGAAGAAACAAGGAATCAAGGGTTTATGCACATAAGGGTTTATATACATAAAATTAATGGTAGCAAATACTTAGTTGAGAATGTCAGGACTCCAAATTCCAGATTTGGATTGGTTGTTGTAAGAGATGAAATGTGGTAAAGGGTGAGAATTAGCATTTGTGTCACAGACTTTACAGATGGAGAGGATTAAAATTTCAAGGTTTGCATTACAATGTGTCCTAAACAAATACTGAGGACCAAAGAAAAAGCTGCTTACGGAACATCAGGTTCTATTTTTCCACCAGGAAATAGTTAATCTGCAACAAGCTCTTTGTGAAATTCTTTAGAAAATAATTAAAAAGAAGAAGCTGAACCCATCCCAAAAGAAGAGCTGGCCAAATTTTCTCAGCTGCGTGGGCTAAATTCAGATTTGTGGTGGGAGCATGGCAGTTTCTCTGTAGGAGAAGGAGGAAAGAGAGGAGAGGAAACTGAGGTTTTCGAGGGGAGTGTAAGGGATAGATTTGATCTGAAAGTTTTCAGGGTCGGAAGTCGTTGTGGTTGAGTATTGCCTCTTAAGTCTAAGGAGACAGTAAGGTCTTGCCTCTCTGCTACGTCCCTGCTAGTCTCTGAACATCATTTTTCAGCATTGACAAGGATACATTCCTACTCCCAGCCCATCTCAAGACCCGTTGAGCACATCATTCTGTCATTCATAACGCTTACACTGATGGGAGAAGTAGAGCTTTGTCTTTTCCTTACCTGTCTCTCCAACCTATTAAACACCAGACTGAGCTCACTGGTGCCATCAGGGGTAACAGCACCGGGACCTCTTCTTACAGGGATTAAGGGGCAGGGTTACTGGGGTTTAACTGGGTTGCACAGCTACAGGAAAACCATGGGGTGCAGTATTTACTCATCTTGAGACCACTGTGAAAGAAAACCTAAGTCCTGGGAGGCTGGGATCCTGACAGTGCTTTCACAAAAAAACCCCACTGGCCCCATACTTCCCCCCATTTTTCCCTTGGCAGCAGCAGCAGAATAAACGTCTGTGTTACTGGGGAAGAGGATCCTGTGTTTACCTGGTGCCTGCTGTACCCACTGCCTCAAAACAGCTTTGCATCTATGCATCTATGACAGTCAGCATTGCTGGAAACAGCTTAAATGTCAACATTTTCCTAATAATGAATCCTTGTAATTTTAGGCTCCAGAAATAGTGGGAAAGTTGATTCCTGTGGCACTAGCACAGATGTTTTACTAGTAGTTGGTTTTGGGGTTTTGGGTTCTTTTTTGTTGGTGGTGGTTTGTTTTTTTTTTTTTTAATTATTTTTTTAAAAAAGGAGCTTTTATGAGCTGTGATTTTAATTTATTTTCTTTCTTTGTGTATTTTACATGTCTAAGTGACAGTTCAGAGCTCCTGTAGTGTGACCACTTAACTTACCCCATACGGATATGTTCTGGTTCATATTTCATAATTCATCGTGTTGATACCATGGTGATATGTACAGCATTTTCCTGAGATCTAACAAAACATCTCATCCAAACTCCATTGACAGTTACATGAGTATATCCACAAACTTCTTTTCTACAAATAGTATCCTATAAATACGCTGCATTTCGAAATATAGGAAGGAGTAACAAAATTTTATGGTTCCTTATGTCTTTGATGTATTTTTATTAATTGGTAATGAGTAATATGAAGATGATATCTGAAATTGGGATTAGTACATTTTTTGAATCGTGTATCAATCAACAGAACGTTCCTTATTACTAAAGCATGCCAAGTTAGCTCACTTCGTTAACTTAAAAGAAGTTTTTATTCAGAAAAATATAAAAAAATGCACATTCTGACTTGTTTTTTCCCCGGTAAAACTGCTGCCATACTTCACATACCTGATTTCAGGTTTAACATTTCAGTAGTTTTCAGTGGAAAAAAATACGGTTAAAATCTTTCAGCCAAGAAGGGGAGTCAGCTGTGCGATTCATGCTGCCTCTGCGACAACTCTTAGTATGTGCTGTTGCTGGGCTGTTAGTGAGACTCTGCAAACGGGAGAACAGGAGATGGTCTCTGTACTGCAGAACAATGGCTTTTTAAAAATGTGGGCTGTTGTCACAAGGGAGTGACCAACAGTGCTTTTTACAAGGCTACTTGACTTTTGCATATCCGTTGCTGGATGCCATAATCTGAAATCACAGCATTGTTCAGCAGCCTAATCCTCTTTGTTCTCCTCTAATTTTGCAAGCCCTCAGGCTTTCTCTGATTCCTAAAGTAAAGTGCTCACACTTGAAACACATCTTTGTTTGCCTAGTTCTTTTTTCTTTTTTTTAATATGAAACGCTTTTCTCTGGCTCAGTTGAATTTTGTGTCACAGCTATTTAAATAAAAATAGGAGCAGAGAGAAAAACAAATGCAAAATAAAACTATGAAAAAAGCTCTCCTCTGTGAAATACAGTGTTTTTAGCACAGATCAGTATATTTTCTATAACAGTGGAAATCAAGTTGGGGAAATGTTAATCGGACATGCAATAAAAGCTAGAATTCAGACTTAAGCTACAGAGGATGGAATAAATGAAATTTCAGTGTCTTCCTATCCTAGTGTTTTATTCTGTTTATTCTAAAGACAAAGCCATTTGCAACAGTCTCAGGAAAGGTTTTATCAGAAATGGTTTGGTGAGGTCTTTAGTGGCTGAAATGGTGGATGTATGTATTTTCATTTAGGTTTTGTAGAAAATACAGTACTTTGACATTCTTTCAAAGCCACCCATCCTAGCATTTTGTTTTATATAAAAGATGCCATGATACTCAAAGTATTCTGTAGCTTCTTCATGTTTTTGGATGCATGTTAAAAGTGTACTGTAGATACTTTGATCCCTTTGCAGTCCCTGTATCTATGAATCAAGTAATGAATGTGTCTGTGATCAATATTGCCCACACAGTTAAAATAAAATTCATAGGTTCAGTGCAAGAGATAGGTGTTTCCCAGTTTCTGAAGACTTTAGCTGTAGATTAAATGCTGATTCTACAAACTGTGATAATGCATGGAATATAGTAGTAACAATATGATTTCCCTTCTAGTGTTGTATAGGTACACTTGTGACTTATGTGGTCATATTTATGTTCCTCTTAAGTCAGGGCAAATGTGAATGCGAACCCCTAAGAAGGTCACTAACAATTTTCAAATATGATATTTGCAGACGTACTAGACGACAAGATATCCGAAATGGAGACCCGCTTACCCACTGCTCTGACCTGCAGCATCATGGTGAGTTATGGGTATGACTGAAATACAACTAATTTGTATGTAACATACAGACTGTGCCTGAGAAGAGTAGGAAACACTTGAATGATTTGTTGGTGAAATTGTCTTGAACATCTGGGAAAGATGAATATAATACATCATTATCCCAATTTAGATTGCTTACAATGGCCTGGATGAGACACTAAAGACTGTTGTTTTTTGGTTTTTTTTTTTTATCCTCAAGTTAACAGTTTTAAACATTTCAGTTTTTCTTCTTCAAATACCTGATAATACCATACTATGAGGCTAGGCATATTACGTCAGATAAGTCATATCTGTTTCAGAACAGCAAGAAGCATGTGCATGTTTCTTCATACACTTTACATAGGATGATAACCAAACTCATAATTAACTACCTTGGGTAAATGTGGAATGGTCTTTGTTGTAGGTGCCAAACTAGCAGCCCTTAAGGTCAGGACGTCCCTTGGAGTAGGTCTGTCCTGTGTGCTTTCTGCGTGGGTTTTCTTTGACACCTTTTGGTTTTGGTTTTTTGTTGGTTGTTTTATGTTCACAACTTATTGACCAGATCTTACTTTCTTGAATTGTTTGTCGGGTAAAACTGCTCAGTCACTAACTTGTTGCCAAGCTTCTCAGGAGATCTTCGCTCAGAAAATTAAAAATATCTCTTTTGCCGTAAGTGAAGACAACACTTAGGCTATACTTCCCTCTGCTGGAAAAAAGGATTGTTCATGTTTGTGGTACATCTATAATAACAGTTAAACCACTGGACGGATTTCTGTGAGAAATAAAGAAGGAGGTAGCTGAAAATAGAGATACCTCAAAACCCTCATGTCCTTCCAGTCCTTGTAAGAGCAAGAATGATAAATAGTCCAAAGTTGTACTTTTGTGTCAGCTATAATTCATCACCACTACATTTCAGTGATAGTTTTCTCTATCTTTTTCATTATTTGAAACTTGCAGTGAACATACTGTAGCTTTTGTTTTTACTTCTTGATTGTCAGACTATGGCCAAGCTACTCAGAGGGAGAAAAGGGTTTGGAAAAGTGCATGACTGGACTGTGGTCAATATGCAGTTGTCACATTTTGAGAATTCATGAATGCACAACTAGTTGAGATTTGAACTAGTCCATGGGGACTAGTAGGAAGTTCACAAATTTCCAGATGCATGATATCCAGTAATGCTTATCCAGTGCAGATGAGACCATCCATATATTGGGGTTGAGATGACATTTTCAGTTCCTCAATAGGAAAATTTCAGCAGTCACTGAATGTGCATTTTATTACCAGCAGAAGCATGTCCCAGCTTTACCTTTTTACTATCTGAGCATTTTACTTAGAAGAAAAATTATGATCTGGGCTACAACATGTCCAGTTCTTTCAAGGTTCTCTTGCCTTTGCTAGATGTGCTTTATACAATTGTAGATCTGTTCTTTATCTTCATAGACAAGAAAAGAATTTTAAAACACTTTGGTTTTTATATCTTCCCATATTCAGTAAACATTTTTGTCTGGATAGATATTTTCTGTAGAAAGAGAAGAGTGTAATCCAGCGCAGTTTTTTCATGAAAACAATCATGAGAACTCAAGGCCAGGAAAACGCTCTTATGCAGTACATCTGATTACAAAAAGCTTGCGTACAGTTTTTTCAAAATGAGCAGAGCAAGTATGAGACAAGATATCACTGAAAATTTCACTTAATGGTGAAATGAAGACAGAGTGATTAGGAGAATCAGTAACTTAAAAAAAAATCCGACAATGCAGTTCTAGGTCCTAGACTTTAAGGATGCACTGTTAAAATACTTGAGTACTGAATTTCACTTGACTGAAATTTTTTCTTAATTAATTGAGTTAATCTATAAAATTATCTTATATTTACTTGTCATTTACACAAGATCGTGCATTGTAGAAACAGCTGCATGGCCCATGAACCTCCTATGCCAACTTATGCTGAGTTTTTTCCCTGTTTGTGACTAGTAGTTTCCTGGACAACAGATAAAGAATTGGGTTAGTCTATAGCCAAAAAGAAGTTCCAGCAATTATTTAGTACTTGTACACCCATTCCTCTGCAGTAACTGGCAGCTGATTCTCCATGTGAACCAACAGAAACAAGAAAAAATAACAGTCTCTTAGTGTATATCTCACTTTTAAAGGCATTGCAAGAAACTTGCTTTGATATCAGTCTGAAGCAGTAATGTTTTCAATAAGGTTTAGGTAGCTCTTTCAGTTGCTTTTTATGCAAATGTAGAAGTAGTAGTATAAAATGACTACGCCGAAACATTAGAGGGAGCTAAGGTTCCTTAGCTGTACAGGTGTTGGGTCAGATAGTAATGCTTAAATCTAAATTCATAGTCACCTTTGTGTCAGCTAGAGAACTCTATTTTTTTAAGTACGAAATACTAGTGCTATCAAGAAATTAATCAAGTTCTATTCTGAAGAATTTGTAAGGGAAGAGGCACCTTTTTTAGGTGATTTATCCCAGGACAAATTCAAAGAATCACTGAATTTAACTGTATAGTGCAATTCATTCATCTGCAAAGCAATCTTTATGTAAGTACTTTGCCTTTCATACTTCTTTGGTTATGTCAGAAATTATATATTTAAAGGATATGTATCAGGGTAGTAAATTGATACTGCTGTTGCATTCATTTTGGGAATTACAGCTCTCAGACAGGATTTTGGGTTGAATTTCATAACCAACTTTGTAACTTCTATACGTTTCTAATTCTTCCAGCTGCTCTTCTGAACTTCCCAGACACTCATTCTTCCTCCTGGTCTCTTCAGTTTCTCCCTCGGTCTCAGAGCTGCACTCTGATCCTGTGATTATTCCATCACTCTGCTTACTTTCTTGCACTCCACATGCTCAATATTACATGAACTTTATAGACATTTCTGGACCTGCTTTCTGCTCCCTTAAATCACAGAAATGGAATTCGAAGGATCTTTTAGATCCTTCCTCTCTCATGCATGACTGTCACCCATACTATATTTTCTGAGGAAATTTAAAGGAGGTTTCTGCCAATTTCCCTGGTTATCTCTAACACACCGGAATGCCATGGGCCAGATAAAAAAACCCACTCAGATCCACCTATCTTCCATGAAAACTTGGGATTAGCTTCTTAGATAGAAAGAATGCTTAGAAACTAAAAAGGTCAGCAGGATGGAGCACCTCTCCTACAAAGACAGAATTGTGGTTATTCTGCCTGGAGAAGAGACCACTCCAGGGTGACCTTAATGCAGCCTTTTAGGACTTAAAAAAGGCTTATAAGAAAGATGGAGACAAACTTTTTAGCAGGGCCTGTTGCGACAGGACAAGGTGTAACAGCTTTAAACTAAAAGAGGATAGATTCAGGCTAGATATAAGGAATTCCTCCATTGCTCACCATCTTCCTGGCCCAAAGCTGCACTGACATTCTTCATAGGGATGTGGTTTCTGAGAGATGTCATAAAAGTTGTTTCACTTAGTTGTTTATATAGCACCCCACTTACTTGCTGGAAAGGTTCACGATCCAACAGAGGAAAGCAAGTTAACCCATTGCTTATTTGTTTTGTGTTAATAGGCTGTTCAATGTTTCCTTACTGAGAACTGGGCAAGCACAAGTTCCTATTCTGTCCCCTGTCCCTTCTCCCCTCCTCTCTCAGGGCTGCAAGTCATTATGGAAAGACATATGATTGCTGTGTCAACATACACCAGGAGCTCAATTTTATTTTTACCTTTGGCTCAGCCATCTAGCAAACAGCCTGTGTTTGCTAAACAACGCGGCCAATACGATAAAGGCATAGTGAAAGCAAACAAATCTTGACAAAGGATTTCTCTGAAAGGATTTTACTTAGACATCATTTTCGTGTTAAAACATATCAAAAGAAGTTATTTAAAGATTTCCAGTGCTAAAAATCAAGTGGAAAATGGAAAGAATGAGAAATAATGGCAGAGAGACAGGAAACCCCATGAGATCAACACAGTGTTAAATAGCTTACCAACCCCTTCCTCCCCATCTACTCTCCGGGATTATTGTACCGTTGCCACTTGAGTCCATAACAGCATTTTAAAGAGCTAAGGTGGAGAGTTGAAATATGATGCCTTACAGCCTCTGCGGTATTGGAGAAGAATCAAATGCCATATAAGTCCTATAGCTATGTGATATTTCCAGCAAGTTGATGAATATCTCTAAACATTGTTGTTACAAAAGGAAGTAATTTATTTAACTTTCTTTTTCCCCTCCCATAATGTCTGGTTTATTAACCTCATTACATTTCCATAAATTATATCAGTATGGGAGGAAATGATTAATTGAAGATTGTTTCCTTAAAAACATTATTCCTGGTCATTAACAGCTTCAGCAAACTGCAGTGCCATATAATCTAAACACATTATACTACTTTTAAATAGCCTCATGTTTTATTACTTTGCTCTAAAGTATTATGATCATAGAGCCCAGGAGGCATCATTATAGACATTCTGCAACTACACCCTGAGTTTCCTCACTGCATACAGTTGGCTGTTAAAAATTCTTGTCATGTCTTAGATGTTTTCCTTGATGAATAATAATGAGGTTTACCCAAAATTTCACGATGAAATTCATTAACTTTACATATTGAGATGTTAACAGCTGTTAGGATTTAAAATACAAAAAATAATTTTAAAAAAACTACCAGGGATCTTTACGAAGATAGAGATATTGATGGTGATTTTCCAAATGGCCTACTGATTTGGGAAAAATTTTCTTTTAAAGTTTTTATCTTTTAACACTTTAAGGAAGACCAATTTCTAAACAAATACATTCACTTTGCAATTAAGATTTTTCTTTCTTGGTAATTTTGAGGTTTTTTTTCTTTTTTTTTCTTTGCTTTACAGATAACCCAAGTGGTCAGACCCTGGAGGAAAAGATTATCTATGGAGTAGAGAATAGCAGCACTTTCCTTGAGTGCAGTGCAAAATCTCAGCGTGCCGTAGTCTACTGGCAGTTCCAGAAGCAGAATGATGACCGTAAAGAAGAGGTACAGTAGAAAAAATAAAGAAATGCAACTAGTCTTCTCTATGAAGATATACTTGAACCTGAGTCCTTCCCAGAATAATGTCCATCTGTATTTTAGTTTAGCAGAATTTTTCTGGAATCTTATAATTTCTGTTGTTCTTCACCATATTCTTATCACCATAAAATCCCATAAGCTCTCTAATAGGTTTTACAGATGGTTACATCAGAAAACATTCATAACCTCTCCCTGGTCAGACCCTCTGCAAAACATGCTGTCAAGCTAGGCCACTTAGGTACATTAGCAGCATTAGACACCTTTGCTGTTTGCTTCATTTGCATAAATTGTAAATTGTTTAGAATTTATTCTTGATGGAGAGAGCAAAACAGGTTTGTGTTCTGTCCACAGCAACATGTGCATTCAAAGAAGGAAACTATATATTCCTAGATATTAATTAATTCAGAAAAATATAGCATTTTGAATAGCTGCTTTTTGAATATTAAAATTTTGAGATTTAATGCTTATTGTTTCTTTGTAAATTTTCCACTTACCCAGAAGACACTTCTATGTATAAGCGCTGTTATAGTGAGGAACTACAGGAAGACAGAGCACCTTTCCCACATATATATATTTAGGCTTGACTAAAAGATTGTGGTAAATGTGACCTCAGTAATATAGCCAAATGCATCCATGTTGACTCTGCTGATTATAGGTTTGTATTTTCTGTAATCTTACCAGCAATTCCATCTGACAAGAGTGGCTACAAATCAGTAGGGACTAAGGAATAAATTCTTAATCCTCCAATCTCTCTTTGCAGCACCTCAGTATCTTTTCCAGAGTATTTGAGCCTTCCGTAACTACTGATGACTGGCCAAGGGTTTTCCATTCATGTGGGTTTCTTGACCAAGTTTTACCAGCTGAAAGGAGCAGTACTAAGGAACTAGTGTGGTTAGAGGACAGTTTTGCATGTATATGAAAGATAACTATTGAAATTAACACTTTTTTCCAATGCAGATAAAAGTGGACGATCGAATGATCCGGACAGAACAGGGCCTGTTGCTACGAAGTCTTCAACGGAGAGACTCTGGCATTTATTTCTGTCATGCTGTGGAGCACGGCTTCATGCAAAGTTTGCTCAAGGTCACCCTGGAAGTAATTGATACTGATCACCTGGAAGAGTTGCTCCATAAAGAAGAAGATGGTGATACCTCCAAGACCAAGGACGCTACCAATAGCATGACCCCCAGTCAGAAGATCTGGTATAGAGACTTCATGCAGTTAATTAATCACCCCAATCTCAACACAATGGATGAGTTCTGTGAGCAGGTTTGGAAAAGAGACCGCAAACAACGCCGGCAAAGGCCTGCCAATGCTCAGGTGAATACGAATAAGTGGAAGCACCTACAAGAGAATAAAAAAGGTAGGAACAGGAGGACCCATGAATTTGAAAGGGCACCACGGAGTGTCTGAGCTACATTACCTCTAGGAACCTCATCCAAGTAGAAACTTGTATAGACAGATAACTGGAAAAAAATTGCAATATTCATGAACTTTTTCATGGCATTATGTGGATGTTTACAAGAGTGGAAAGTTCAAACAATTTCCACCAGGTTTAAATAAAATCCATTTCTAACTTTCCTAATAAGTCGTTCCTCTCTGCTCTGATTCTAAGACCAGAAAGACCAGAGTTTCAAGGATGATAACTCAGCGGGACCTAGCTTACTG